>NC_137821.1:45182655-45237655 GCF_963921795.1 Nannobrachium achirus | reverse complement strand
AGAGTGTGTGCTCTATACTGTCAGTGATGGAAAAAGTACTCACATGTTTTACTTGAGTAAAAGTATCAATACTGCAATTTAGAAATACTCTGTGTGCGTGGGTGGTATATAACCGAGTGTGTGTGCTAGTATGGCTCGGCATGCAGTGGTGTAAAGTAAGTAAGTACATTTACTCAAGTACTGTACTTAAGTAGAATTTTTAAGTACTTTTTGAGTATTTCCAATTTCCAATACTTTCTACTCCACTACATCTCGGAGGAAAATGTTGCACTTTTACACCACTACAATTATTTGAAAACTTTCAGCCCTAATTAAGCCTTATATACATTTCGGCCATTTGAGAATAGCCGATCTACAAGCTCACAATGCGTCGCGATGCGATTCATTGTGAGCTTGTAGATCTGCTATTTTCAAAAGATTTGTGTACATTTGAAAACTTAAAACAGGACATTCTTCATAATGACTATACTTTCTACTTTTGGTACTTTTAATACATTTTCCTACCAATATTTTGTACTTTTACTCGAGTAGGTCTACTTCTAAATTGCATTATTGATACTTCTACTTAAAGGGGTACTTTCACCCCTTGATGTCATTGTGGGAATGCACAATTATAAGCCAATCAAATTAATTGACTGTACTTAGACTACTTACTGTACTGTCAGCTGTTGTTGGGGGGCGAGGGGCAGATTACACTGGTGACATGAGTTTCAGACTGTTTCAGACCGTTTTCAGAGAGACCACATGACCTACTGTATCATACTATTATAATTTCGGGGCGTGTCAGCGGGCCTTTAAGTAAAACATTTGAGTACTTTCCCCACCACTGTCAGCATGTGCGTGCGCGTCTATGTGTGGCTGCGTGCACGTGAAAGTTTCACCACGGAACGTTGTGCTCTGAGATAAATTCTTCCCATGGAGACGGCCCATTACATGTGTCACGCCATTATCAGATCATTAGGCCCCCATCAGGGGCCCACCGGGGACCCACTAGCCCCCCGTTCCCCCCACAACTTCATAACGATGGGACTTTAATGCGTGGCATATGCACTGTTGACACAGGAGCTCCGTCTCACTCTATTATCTCTCCACTAAAGCATGTTCTCGATGGATGGATGGTGATGGCACCGTAAAGTGTGAATGGGAGGGGTCGCAACGGAAGGGCCAGGGCCGTTTGTCATACTGCGGACATCAGCGGGGGAAAACCAGAGGAGATCGCTTGTGTGTGTGCTTGTGCGTTCGTGCGTGCATAATAGTAAATGCGGTAAACAATAGTCAACATTGACACACACACACACACACACACACACACACACACACACACACACACACACACACACACACACACACACACACACACACACACACACACACACACACACACACTTGAGCCCACTCCCAAAGCCCAGACTCAGCCCACTGCACACATTGCTAATGTGCTCAGGTGCGTCACAAGGGGGGAAATTGGGACTGAGTTACTAGGGCCCAAGGTGGAGGGGCCCTAGTAACTTTAGCTATTGAAAAATAGCAGATATACAAGCTCACAGCGCGGCACTCGTCACAGCGCGGCACCGAGTGCCGTGCTGTGAGCTTGTAGATCTGCTATTTTTGAAAAGTCGTGAAAATGTGTGCAAATCTTTGAAATATATGTATTTTTTAAAGCGAACATTTGTAACTCAAATTTTGCTTCTGGGGGGTCCCTGGAACGAAATATTTTGAGATGGGGGTCCGTGGCCAAATATCATCTTGGGGGTCCTTGACATGAAAGAGTTTGAGCACCACTGACATAGAAACATAGG
This sequence comes from Nannobrachium achirus, assembly GCF_963921795.1. NCBI lineage: Eukaryota > Metazoa > Chordata > Actinopteri > Myctophiformes > Myctophidae > Nannobrachium > Nannobrachium achirus. The sequence goes on along the minus strand of NC_137821.1, from coordinate 45,235,856 downwards.
TTTCTTGCACACATGTTCACGAGTTTTCAAAAATAGCAGATCTACAAGCTCGGTGCCATGCTGTGAGCTTGTATATCTGCTATTTGTCAATAGTTAAAGCACAAAATAATGCGTAATAATGGGTTCCCAGTCTAAATGGGTTAAACCCCCTCCCCCTATGAAGAACATTCATGGGGGGCCCGCAGTGAATCCTCGTACCCAGGGCCCAGCATTTGGTGTGACGCCCCTGAATGTACTGTGTATCACTTCACTCAGTGCCCTTGAAACTGAGGACACAGAAAACACACAACAGCAGCCCAGAGCTAGGGGTCTCCCATTTCAGAGGAACAGTCCTAGGCTGCCCCCCCCCCCCATATCTCCATCTGTTCTCCAATTCTGAGTGCCACACAGTGGAGTGGAATCAGGGACGTGCTGGCCATTGGGAAAAGCGGGACAACTCCCGAACGGCCGGTTCATTCCCGGCCGGTCCAGGCCGGCCATTAGGAAAAAATTAACAATAAAATGTCGGCCTTCGTTCCATTTTGCGGGCTGTGCGGCCAACAAAGTCGGGCAGAAAAGTTTCAAATTTGTAATTTTTTTCGCAGAGCAAAGCCCTGCTTCATCATACAAGGCCGTCGCACAACAGTAGTGAAAACAGCAGATCTAAGCACACAACGCCTCACGGTGCGAGGCGTTGTGTGCTTGTAGATCGGCTGTTTTCACTAGTTTAAATCATTTTTAAAATGATAAATACAAAACAAACGGTTTTGGACATACAAGGTTTCCACCCGACAACGACGAAATATAACTAAAAAATAATACAAATTAGGGCCTCTCCAACTCTTTTTCCCGGGCAGAATCGGACCCAGCACGTCCCTGAGTGGAATGGAGGACAAATGCCATCCATATTCCCGAGCTCCATCGGGGGGCCCTCCTTGGCTTACCGGTGGTAGGCGGCTCGAGTTCCCATACAAAAATGCTCAGAGATCCTCCCCGGCGGGGACCAAAAAACAGAGATTCAGAGTCCGAAGACGATCCGCTCGCAGACAGGACTCGTGGAGGAGTATCTCGGGTTTATTATACTCTCTGTGTGTGCCAAGACGGGCCATAAGTAAAGCCATATTGACAAGTGGATTATGATTATGGTGCCGAGCAGGGCGTTTAACACCGCGAAAAGCATGCGCGCTCTGCACATACGCGTTGATGTGCGCTGACGTCTTCCTTTGTGCGTTTACGAATGGCGCGGAATCTATCTAAAATCTATCTATTTAAATCCTACACTGTCAAATACTGTTCATTTAACTCAGAGAGCGTCTAAAAACGGACCGTATACCGAGTCGCATGTCAAGATGGGACAGGAATACAATTATTGACGTTAAGGGTCTTTGGACCACAAAGCCCCCATGCTCACATTTTCCTCATCTGTCCGTCTGATAGAGTTAAGAGGCGCGCGCGAGAGAGAGAGAGAGAGAGAGAGAGAGAGAGAGAGAGAGAGAGAGAGAGAGAGAGAGAGAGACACTGAAAGAGACAGAGACAGATTGAAAGAGAGTCATACAGACAGGAAGGGAGATAAAGATAGAGTGAGTAAGGTTGAGAGAGACACCGAGACACAGACAGAGGAAGGTGCCCTCTACACACCAGTCATGGGAGGTGTGTGTGTGTGTGTGTGTGTGTGTGTGTGTGTGTGTCTGTGTGTGTGTGTGTGTGTGTGTGTGTGTGTGTGTGTGTGTGTGTGTGTGTGTGTGTGTGTGTGTGTGTGCGTGCGACGTGCGTGCACGCGTGTGTGTGTTTGCGTGTTGCGAGGGTTGATAAGCGAAGAGATCAATGTTTGTTTTTTTGTGCGGCTGGCTGTCCAATTCCGGATTAGAGCCTAACAGGCTCTGATGAAGTTATTGTTTCGAGGGGCCGCCGCCAGGTCAAATCAAAAGTGACGTTGGGGTTTTAGAGCCAATTTGGAGGCCCGCGGGTGATGGAGATGAAGGCTGGGGGTCGCGGCAGAGGAGAGACGGGGCGACTGGGGCTGTGGGTGGAGGGTCTGCATGACAAGTAGTCAGAGAGCTTTAACATGACACAATGTGGGATACGAGAGGGGGCAGAGGCGTCAATTGGGTATGCCAAGGTATGGCAGCTGCCATACCTTGGCTACAGGGGAAAAAAATTAAATGTACTTCTTAAAATATGCCTGTTGCTAAGGTATGGCAACATGACTGGTGTCTTGCAAGACACCAGTCATGTTGCCATACCTTAGCTTTTACTGAACTGACGCCTCTGGAGGGGGATGGGTCTGGAGTGTGTGTGTGTGTGGGGGGGGGGGGCTGTTGTGTATGTAATAACCTATGGAATGTGTCAACAGAATGACCTTTCGGTGCGTGACAGGTGGCCTTTTCAAGCGGCCCCGCGAGTGTGCCTGGATTTACATTGCGGCCGTCGCTTCCAATGCTCGTACCATAACTGTGTGTCCCACATGCGTGTGCGCACGCGTGTGTGTGCGTGTGCGTGTGCACAGTATGTAGGGTCCAAGGCACATGGCACAATTAAGGCTTCAATGGCTGCACATTGATGAGGGTGCGTTGGACCAATTTGGGGGTTTCGGGTGCCCTCGGGCTGTGCGCCTCTGCCACACTCTCGCTCTCGCTCTCTCTCTCTCGCTCTCACTCGCTCGCTACCACGGGGTATCGCGGTGATTGGTCCTTAATGGACCGAAGCCGAGACTGACATGGTGGCTGTGGTAGTGGTGGGGAGGCTGGGGGGGCTGGGCTAGGAGAGTTGAGGTTTCAGTAGGTGCATAGCTAGGGTGACAGCGGGCCCGTGCTCATTATAAGTGCCATTCGCGGCCACCACGCACGGCGCCTTAATTAACTGCGCGGCGGAGACGGTGAGGCCAACCGGTGCATGTAGCCGGCAGTGCACTGCAGACTGCCTGCACCGCCTCTGTGTGCGTCCCGCGTCTCCCACTGAGTTTATTTATCGCATTGATCTGCCGAAGCTGACAGTGATGTATGTAAGTCTGTCAAGCTGTCCTTTAAAGACCAGCCTGTCTGTTGATCAATACGTCCGTCTCTCTGTCTGCTTATAGATATAATGAATGAATTAATCCATTCAAACACTGCTGCGGTATATGTCTGTATTTCACCCACCATCCCCCGCACCCCGGCACTCGCTGTCTGTTTCAGTTGGCATAACATCTATATTCCTACATATATACAGTAAGTGTGATCCCGAGTGGGAAACCTGTGAGGAACACACGAAATGAGAGATGCACACGGCACCGTCGTCGCGGGTAAAAATAACACTGTCGAAATGAGAGGCGTTGACGTGCGCATATCCAAGAAGCACCGGTAGAGTGAAACCAGAGGCTGAGCTACGAGGGGCAGAGATGCATGGAAGCGCACAGACAGACGGCCTGGCATAATATGTACTGTATATAGGCCTACTGTACGTGGCTAAATATGGAGTTTGATAAACTCTGGGCCTGCGAGGAAACTTTAATGTCAGAGCGGTGTGTGTTGCGTCTGGGGACTTTATCCACTCTTGTGTATATCAAGGGTTTTCCTTCAACGGCGTTGCGTTAGGAGGGGTGGAATGCTCGCCCTAATTCTTTTCCGCAGACCTCACACCGGCCACTCGGTGGGACGGTTCTAGTATTCTTGTATATGTTTTAACAAGGATAAAGTTAGATATAACTTTAGGGTTAAGCATAGCTTTACTGAGGTTAAGATTAGGAATAGGGTTTTGGCGTATCAGGAAGTCATGCGGGAATGCCCACTGAGTGGCAAAAAACTACTTTCTGGCCTTGAAAGCCCATACACCCAAAAAGCAAAGTCCTGATCTGATTGCTTTAAATGTTAAACGACTTTAAACTTACTTTGTCACTCGATTTGCCATTCACTTTATGAATGCGCATACCCTATACGGTTAGGTTTAACCGAGATAACATTTGGGAGTCTTCTGGTATTCCCTGGGAGAGATGCTACGCGGAGGATGAGCGCCGGTTCTCCTCCACACCGAGCTAAAACGGTCCGTTCAGCTCAAGAGAGAAAAAAAAAGAAATCAAATAAACAACGGCAGTGGATCTTCAAAGCATCACGGCTCCTCTGCGATCGGCCCCCCGGATCACTCGAGGGACGGGTCGGCACGTCTATTGGCTACCGGGAGCTTCGATTTCTTTCGCCCGGAGAGGATGCGGTAATGAAGCCTGCGAGTCTGACCCTCTCTGCCTCTCATGTGGTGCTGGCGGTTGGTTGGTTGGTTGGCGGTGTTGTTTTTCTTCTCTCTCTCTCTATGCACGGTGAGAACGCATCGGGCGCCCGTTGCTGGCGGCTAATCAATATCCCTGGAGATGCGTGGGGGTGATGGGAGCTCCTATACGGCTGGCTCGCCGTCGCGCGCACGCACACGGGCCTGTCATTTTCCCTCGCCTCAGCTGTCAGCGGCGTCCAGTGGTGTAAAGTAACTAAGTACATTTACTGAAGCACTTTACTTATTATGTACAATTTTGAGGCATTTGTAATTTGGTTGAGTGTTTCCAAATTTCAATACTTTTATTTACTTCTACGCCACTACATCTCAGATGCAAATATTGCATTGTTGCTCCACTACAATTATTTGAAACTTTTAGTTACTAGTTACTTTGTAGATTTTGATTATTATTATTACAAAACGTACAGTAACCACTTCAGCCCTATATACAGTTTGGCAAATAGCCGATCTACAAGCTCACAATGCGTCGCATTGTGAGCTTGTAGATCTGCTATTTTCAAAAGATTTCAATACATTTTGAAAACTTGAAATGGGACATTCTGCATAATGAGTACTTTTACTGTTGGTACTCTAGTAGTACATTATGATACCAATACTTTTGTACTTTCACTCAAGTAAATTCTGAATTCCGGGCTTTTACTTGTAACAGAGTATTTCTATATTTCAGTATTGATACTTTTACTTTTGAGTTATTTTTCCACCACTGGCGGCGTCTTGGAAGAGGAGATGTCGACACAGGCCTGAACTGCCAGACAGTAATCACAGCAACACAGAGGCTTTGTTAACGTTACATAAAAGCAGCCTCTCATCTCCCTCTCTTTCCCTTTCAAGTGTACTGGGTCAACGGATCCTGGGTGGAAAAACGGCACTGAAACGGCAATCAGCAAGGGAAACACTCTGTAAATGTGATTTATTAGTTCTCTAAATAATAAATTATTAAGCCCTCGGCAAGGGCATTCAGCAGCGCGTGCTTCACATGAAACAGAAATAACGGTATAGATGCGTTCCGGTTTGTTGGGAACCAACGGCGAGACGCAGGGCACAGACTCTCCGGCTTGGCGAGAGCCCCTCCACCCTAGCCTGACACTCAGCCTCAATTTACATTTCGTTTTACTCCATTATTCAGTCTGAAAGCCTTTCCATTTACAGTCGTTTCTGGGATGGGTATTGCCAAAGACGCAATCTTCTGCGATTGGTTCACCGCCTGACCAATCAAACCAGTAGCAAAGCCGATGACGTAGTTGTTATTGGTGTTATGTGGGTGGGTGGCTATTGTGGCTAACCTAACCTGTTGCTACTTGCTAACCAAAGAAACAGGCAGAATAGGAATGCTACGAACTAGTAATCAAACACAATAAAACAAGTCTGCTACAGATGTTTCATAGCGAGATCGATACGATCGCATGTTACCGCGGCAGGCGACGCGGTATTTATGTTTGGGAATGTACGGTGCGGTGCTGGGTTATTTGGAATCGCACATGAGTTCTTGGAAAACCCCACCCACGCTGCTCAGAAGCCCTGACGTCATCAAGTTGAAACCCTCTCCATTGAGAGAGTCACCAGACCCCTGAATCGCCTAAACAAATGTATTAATGGGAGTGGCTAGCGATTCAGGGTCTGGAACCAGGCTACCTCCACCCGTCTCGGTGCAGCTGAATCGGGGAGCGACGACGCCATAGTAGGTCAGCGATGGGATCATCCATTCCCTGTGCGCCGCCGAGCGCACCCGGTGGAGACAATTAAAGGAAACGAGGAGGTTGGACAGGGACCGAGACAACGTGAGGACGTGTGAAATGACAGGAGTGCGAGAGAGAGAGAGAGAGAGAGAGAGAGTGACAGACGAGTGGGACAGGGAATGAGCGCTGGGGGGCGAACGAGGATGGCTGTGTCAAAGAGACAGAGTCGGGGCGCGGAGGAGGAGAGAGGGAGAGAGGGAGAGAGAGAGAAGAGAAGAAACGATAAAACACTGTGAAAAAGAGGCCAGGGACAAGATACAGGGGGTGAGATAAGCGAACGAGATGGAGAGTGGTGGTGGAAGTCAGGGGAGTTGGCGAAAGAAGAAAAAAAGGGAGAAGAAATCGAAAGAGATAGAAAGGAAGGCGCACTGAAGTGCTAAATGCACGTAGGAGGAGGAATCCAACAACGTCCAGAGTGAGTCACACGCCTCACTCTCACGGTGTCTCACCCCATGTTGTCTCCTACGGGGAAGCTAATCATACTGGAAGGCTGGCCGTTTCAACATGGAGCCTGTCATCATGACACACATCAACCATGTCTTCTTCTGCTGACCTAGAGATTATACTGTAGCTCAGATCAACAACAATTCAGGCAATGGCATCCTCAATAACTAACTCATTAACTAAAATGTACAGTATGCCTTTATTGATAGGACAGTAGACTGACAGGAAACGGGGAGAGAGATGGGGAGTGACACGCAGCAAAGGTACTCGCGATCGGGAATCGAACAAGCGACACACTGAGCCTTATGTGGTATGCAGCTGGACCGGTAGGCCAGTATAGGTGCCCCTAAATGCAGTATATCAATGTTGTCGGGTGGTAACCTTGTATGACCAAAACCGTTCGTTTTGTATCTATCATTTTAAAAATGATTTAAAATAGTGAAAACAGCTGACCTACGAGGCGTTGTGTGCTTGTAGATCTGCTATTTTCCCTAGTCGTGTGTGACAGTCTTGTATGATTAAGCAGGGCTTTACTTTACAAAAAAATGTACACGTTTGAAACTTGGAGATACAAGGTTTCTAGTACCCGACACTGACAATATCTATCTGTCTGTCTGTCTGTCTGTCTGTCTGTCTGTCATATACTGTATACAGTATATGGGTCAGTGACGTGACGCCCCAAAAAATGTGTTTTTAAAAAAACTTTAAATTGCAGGCATAAAAGTTATTTACTTTTGTTCTACTCACTCTCAACCTTATGGAAATACATTTTGTTTTTAGATATTTTATTGGAATCAGACTTTATTCAGCAGTTTGTTGTACTTGTGCCTAAAATCGTCATATGGTGTGACATGAAAATAATTGTTCATAAAATGAAAATGGAGTACATCTTTCTTAGTGTAAAAAACATCACAAGGATGCAACTGGGATGTATCATCAGTGATGTAGCCTGGGGTCGACGGGTGTTTCGGGTCTCGCAACATCATACACCCTCGCCCAGGTGACCCAGCCGGGGTTGATCAAGTCCCGACTTACGTCCCAGTAGCTATCCACGATCAGTCCTATTAGGGAAAGACAGGGTCACTCAATGTGCTGCACCGGAACTACTCTGCCGGGATTGGGGGTACCATTCTGGCGCGTGGAAGAACTAGGCTCTATGGGTTGACTCCTGGCCGGGCTCCTCCTACGTCTCACCAGGTCCTCCCCTGCTCTCACCAGGTTCAGAACCTGTGCGTTGCACCAGACCCCAATCCAAACATTCCATTCAGCTGCTGCAGTTGAATGGCCCTCCTAAAGGCCTCACCGTGGAGTCTTAAGTTACTCACTTTATCAAAGTCCTTTATCATAACTAACCAGTGATCCACTATAGTTTTTTGAAAATTAATTATATCTGTATATTTTTTTCATAATCGACACTCTGTGTGAGGCCCATGTTCATGATCTTACAACATATTTTAAATGTATTCTGTCAAAACTTTCTCTAAAATTACACAAATATTTGTGACTCTTCCTGATAATATTCTCTATGTAATCCATACACATTTTTTTGGTTTAATCATTAATAAAGGTATGATTTCTCACTATTTGGAATGTCACACCAAATGATTTAGTGTCACACCGTATGATCATATCTTCATGTGTCAAAGCAAACTGTGTTTTAACCTACCTATTAGTGAGTACTGAACTTTACTGATTGATTAAACAATTACCCAGGATAACATGGCCTTAATATTTCTGAACAGGATATTATTGTAGGGCTTTAACATGGGATAAGAAAGAATTGTAGTAGTAGATGGATGATGAGGATGTGCACAGGAATGCTACGCACACCTAAGTCTTCTGCCGGCCCACGGCAGAAGGATCCTAAAGGGACAATAAGGCGCATAGCCACACTTGGAGCCAAGGCATTGAAGGCAACATTTTATTAACACCAATTAGTGGAAACAGAACTCAGCATTCAGGTAAATTGCTTTTTTTCCGAAGTCTCCTGAACTTGAACACAGCATTTTGTGTTGAACAAATGTAATTAGGAATCATGACATTACACCACATCTCCACTAGCTAAAGAGTGCTGGGTTGCGCAACTCTGAAAATAGCTGATCTACAAGCTCTCGCAGCACAACGTGTTGAGAGCTTGTAGATCAGCTATTTTCGCTAGTTTTGTCTCGGGTCCTACCTTAACACTGTCCACTGTCCAGTCCAGTGAGTGAAAGTACAAAAGTATTAGATCAGATTAGATTATACATTTAGACTGTATTATTTGTACATCAGCCAGTCGTATTTGGTGAGGGTAGCAAACCGGCTGCCTTGTTGAGGTTCTGCTATGCCACAGACAACCTCCTGCTCTTCGTAGAAAATGCAGTCTCGCCCCTTTGGCTCCTCTCTCCTTGCTGGGTCATTGTTTAGTTTCTCCCTGTACTTTCTCGTTCTCTCAGCACTTGTCATTTTCCAGCTGACAAAAGAAAATGGAATGTATAGTTTAAGACAAAGAGAAAATATTGTTTAGATTGAAACAATATGTTAAGGTTTCTGTGAAGGGGTTTCTGCTCTGTCTGATGAATTTGAAGTATCACTGAATGAAGCTAAATTACATTTTATGTAAAAATGTTTAAAACAAATGTTTAAATGTACAAAAGAAACATGGAACTTTGTTATTTGTTGTTATATCTGTAGTTAAATACAGTATAAATCATATGGTGTGACAGTCAAGTCATATGGTGTGACAAGCAGACATGTCACACCATATGATTAAGTGTCACACCATATTACTGTTTTCTCCATTTAGGTTTACCTTGAGGCTACTATGCACACATTAGCATGCTAACAGCATGCTAGCTATAACAAAGCAGCCTAGATCTACATGGAAATATGACCAAAACTTCAAATAACTTAAGCTTTTTTTAAAGAAAAGGTGTCACACCAAAAGACATCCAGAATGGTGAGTTTGTCAACGTTTCAACAAGATGGCATTTCATGAAAATGTTAAAATCATAACTCACCTCAGACACCTGTCTTGCAGTTGTGCTGGGAGTGCTGAATAGCCTTACAGAAGAAGGACCTCTCTAGCCAATAGGTGTCCAAATAATTGCCTGTTTAATTTTTCCAAACTAGTGTCACACCAAATGATTTTGGGTTGGGGGACAAAATGTTTTTGATCAGAAATGACTGAAACATTATGCTTTGACTTTGAAAAGATATAGGCTCAAAATAGACATTTTTTTTAGCCTAAATTCATTTTCAAATGATTTTTAGCAATTCTTTTTCTTAGTTTTATTCAAGTTCCCACTTTGAGAAACAAGGTCAGGACAGTCACACCATATGAGTTTTGCCATGTTTGGTTGAAGATTCTGAAGAAATGAGGAATGAAATGTTTTAATCTTGAGTAAGTTCACATAAAGCTTAATGTCCTGCACAATATTCAGAAGGTTTTTGACAAATATATTTTTTATTTATACATGTTTGACACCGAGGACAGCGAAAACGTTACGTCACGTCACCCACCCATATACAGTATATGTATGTATGTATGTATGCACGTATGCATACAGTACATACATTAGATACAGTAGCTAGATAGATAGATGAATTAGATATATACTCCTGCACCTGCATACGCACAGACTTCACAGAGGAGACAGGCAGAGAGATAGAGCCGAGGCCTGGTAGGTAATTAGCGGCTGAGGTGGTGCGAGGCAGAGGAGAGGGTCGCTGCCCGGGCCACTGCGCTCGGCTGCCTAATGCACAGATTGCCTGTCGGGGGCTGAGCTATAATGGCAGCCAGCGGTGGGCTCGCTCTCTGCACCCAGCCACCCCGACCCTAACCACCCTGGGGAGAGAGAGAGGACTCAGAGGAGGGATATGGGGACAACACTACCCTTCCAATGGCTTCTATGCACAGCAGCCATATTGGAGAGACATTGGGGCGTTACCAATGATACTAGTTAATGGTACAGTGAACAAAGTGTGTTAAACCTTTGCACTTGATCACTCCTGATCAAGTGCTGACATTTTTACCATTGATCTAATAGAGCTTGCATGCTTGCTCAGGGCTCAGCGATAACGAGACATTTAATCTTGACCATCAGGTCAAATTCTATGTCAGATCCTGTGTCTAGGTGAGACATGACCTTTGACACGATCTAACAGGGAGACAAAATACCGTATCTGTCTGTCTGTATCACTGTGATGTCATGGGAACCAAATCACTTTAATTGCCATATATGGAGATCCCTGTGATGTCAGGGGAACCAAATCCCTTTTATTGCCATATATGGAGATCCCTGTGATGCCAGGGGAACCAAATCCCTTTGGCCAGATGGAACAACATTGTCCATTTGGTTCCATTTGTACACTCTGAGAGTTACACCCCCATAAGGGGCCATTTGGAGTCCCCTCGAGGAACCACGAGGGCAGAGTTCGAGTTATGTGGGAGCCAGTAGGGGCTTAGCTCCCATAGTTAAAGTCTGGGACCCCATAGTCAACAACCCCCTTTGGGGTCTCTTTTTTTCTAAGTGTGTATTTTTTTTTTTTTTTTTTTTTTTTCGTTTTCTTTTTTTTTATGTTCCATTGGAAGAATTTATATTATTTATGTTAACTAGATATACTAAATAAACATGTTAGACAGTAAGACTAAACAATGACATCACACCGTTTAATCCTACTATTAATTTTATTATTATAAATCAGGCGCATTTAATGTGGGGTGTGAGTCTTCCTTTACCGTCCGGGTTATAACACACTCGCTGCAATGGTTCCTACTTCCTACCTTTCCCCTAACCTCGCCTACCAGGCTTTCTTTCCCCATAAGCTAGGAACCACTGCGTCGAGTGTCTGTTCTAGCCACGGCCCGGATGGCAAAGGAAGGCGGACACTCGGACAGCAACAAACAACCAAACAACGCTGTCTTGTGAGCAAGACTGTAGCCTGTGCCCGTGACATTGTTTTTTTTAGTAAATAAATATGAACCCGACCCGCCTTGTTTTGAGAAAGAAAAATACCCATTTTAGCCGACTTTATGCTACCAGAACGGGAACTTTTGGCTGGATGGCTCAGAGCTCAGATCATCAGATGGAGGAATTGGGAACTGGAGGCTGAGCAATAATGGTGAGTTAATATGAACAGAAAAGACTGCCTGGAGTTGTCAACATAGCCAATGTGAAGCCCGAATTAATATTGTGAAAGGAAAAATATGATTTAATATAGGAAATACCCGTTTTAGCCGACTTTATATCCGCGAAATACCCGATTTAATATGATTTAATATAGGAAAGTACCCGTTTTAGGCGACTTTATATCCGCAATTACCCGATTTTTTTTCGCCGCCGCCTTCGGCGGCGGCGAAGGGCCCCCAGAGCTATGGGAGCCCGCGCCAGAATAGGGCTCCCATAGCTCTGTGGGTATAACTCGATCACTGCACGAGGGTCCCTGGAACCCAATTTGTGACCCACTGGTGTAGCAGAGTCTTTCCAGTGGGCCAAGCCAACATGCACAACATCTGCACCCTGACACCGTTCGACCGGAATGGAACAGAGCCTTAACTCATACAGTGCCGCCGGCCACAAGGGGCGCTAGAGTGCCAGAAATGTATCCATAGACCTTCTTTATAGCTTTCGTCGACCCTCTCCCAACTGGCTTGTGTTTTCACTCCAGTCAATGCTATGGGTGACGAGAGGAGGAAGCTAGCTGACACGTAGCCAAAATGCTAACCCATTTAGAAGCCCGATCTAAAGCTATTTCAGCCGCAAAAAACGTTCTCTTTGGGTCTGGGAACACAATCCGGAGAAAATCCTGTCTAAAGATGTGATTTATTATTGGAGTGGGCGGCGCGATGCGGCCGTTAGCGCGAATACGGCCCGTGGATGGCCGAGTCTAAGTCCCGGCCATGGATGGACGTCTAGACTGGGGCTTCGTTGAGGCCTCCGATTAAATAATTCATTTTATTAAATATCCCGGACATGTTCGGGATAGGCACCCTGGAATACGTCCCGGTACCGGTACCGAGGTTTTTTTTGGGGGGCTCTAAACTTTATTTTAAACCATTTTCAATGGAATAAATCGTCGGAGCATCTAGCGTCTCTCGTTGGTGAGCGCTGGGCGAGCCGGGACCACCCACGTTGCTCCAAGCAGCTCGGGGTAAGTAAAATAGCAAATAAAAAATTGTTTTGGATTGAAATATCCTGAACATGTTCGGGATAGGCACTGAAAGAGTTAATTATGGTCGTAGCCAGGGGCGTGCAGAGAATGTTAGAGGCAGGGCCTTTTTGGTGTAAATATTGAAAATAGCAGACCTCCAAGCTCACAACGCATCGTGCTGCGACGCGTTGTGAGCTTGGAGGTCGGCTATTTTCAGTACTTGATACCACACAAAACTAAGCATAAAAAAATCAATACTGGATTTCTACACAGAGAGGGCAATTCTTTCAACATAAGATGCTGCATTCAAGTTCAGGAGAGTTTGATCAAGTCAATTCTCTGGAATGCTGCCTTCATGTATGGCATGAAAAGAGGGCATTTGTATTTATTTCACCATAGTGAAAACTGAATTCATGGTCTGGAGAGGACACTTTTTACAGACGGATAAAAGGGCAGGGGCTCAAGCCCCCTTTCATGTCTATGTGTGCACGTGCCTGGTCGTAGCTTCGGTAAGATTTGCGAACGGAAGTAAGGAAGTGGCCCAATTTAATTCCAACACGGCTGCCGTGCATAGCGCCCGTAGGCTACATGGCAGAGGAGGTGAAAGAACAGAAAAAAACTCTGGTGTCTGCAGGCAGGGGTGTCGCACCAAAATCTGGGCCCTGGGTACAAGGATTCACTCATATGTTGTGCTTTAACTTAACTATTGAAAAATAGCAGATAAGCTCGCGGCCGAGTGCCGCGCTGCGAACTTGTAGATCTGCCATTTTTGAAAAATCGTGAACATTTGTGCAAGTCTTTGAATATTTCAAATCCTTCTAAGGTTTTTTGAAAAACTTATGTTTCTATGTCAGTGGTGCTCAAAGTTTTTCATGTGAAGTACCCCCAAATGATATGTATTTGGCCACGGACCCCCATTTCACAATATTTAGTTCCAGGGACCCCCCCACCCCCCCAGAAGCAACATTTGAGTTACAAATGTTCGCTTAAAAAATACATATATTCAAAGATTTGCACACATTTTCACGACTTTTCAAAAATAGCAGTTCTTCAAGCTCGCAGCACGGCACCGAGTGCCGCGCTGTGAGCTTGTATATCTGCAATATTTCAATAGCTAAAGTATAAAATAATTAAGGCCCCTCCACCTTGGGCCCTAGTGACTCAGTCCCACTTTTCCCCCCCTTGTGACACCCCTGAGAGGAGGTGAACGAACGGGGGGAAAAAAAAACTCTGGTGTCTGCAGTCTTGGGAGGTTATCGATGCCACGGAAACAGGATGAGAAAGAATAGGACAGCAGCTGAGGTGAGGCATCTCTCTCCCACCGGTGGCATCATTACGCCTCTCCCTCTCTCTCTCTCTCCTCCTCCCCCTGGCCGTTATCTGGCGCAGAGGGGGAGTGACATAATGACGGCGAGCTGGGAGCCCCCGCTATCTGAAATGTTTGCACTTAGCAAACCGGGTGGGCGGCTTCGCCTCGGATTCACCTCCTTCGCCAATACAATACGCCCGGCTTTGGCGGCGCGATTGACAGACAGTCGCGGCCGCGCAGTGTTTGCACGTCGCGTCATTATGGAGCGTGGCTCGCATTAGTTCTCTACCGTATCTGTCTAACTCGACGAAACAGCTATAGGGCCCGCCCATCCTTTTCAAAAGGAAATAATAATGGGGCAGGAGTGAAAGAGGCAAAAGAAAGAAAGAAAGAAAGAAAGAAAGAAAGAAGGGTGTCTGAAAATGGAAAAGCTGATTATGGAGTGTACAACTTATCTCCTCAGTGCGAGGCCCTATCTTTGGTAATTAAGAGTGACTTGCTTTTTTTCTGGACTTCCCCGAAGTTTAGGTTGGACTGGGCACAAAACTATGAAGTAATTGTGCTTGACAAAGTTGGTGAGGAGCCAAATGCAATGTGAAGCTAGCTACTGCTACATACTGTGTGTACAGTACAGCACAGTGGATTTGGGGCCCGGGCAAAGGGCCCCAGGGGGCCTCAGCAGTCAGTGATGGAGCACAGCGACTGTGGCAGTGACTCTACGGCAGTGGTTCTCAACCTGTGGGTGGGGACACCCAGGAGGGTCCTCAAATTATTTTGGGCGTTCCGCAGATGATTAACTGAAGGTGCAATGTTGTTTTCTCACTCAACAGTAAACAAACCAACATAACGTTTATCTACACATTTCTAAAGTGACAATTTAAGGACTTTTTAATAACTCATTTCTAATTAAACATTGGTCAAATATATTAGAGGCAGAAATGGTGAAAATAGCTGATCTACAGGCTCACAACGCCTCGCGTTGTGATCGGCTATTTTCACAATAGAGCCCTGTTATACAAAATGTAATCCCTCAACTCTTAGTGCTCGTCAGGGTGGGATCTCCCCAGTTCAAATATGATTATTTTGGGGGTCGCGGTTGAGAACCATTGCTCTACAGGACTGTAGAGCCAACACTGCAGACCGCACGCGGTGTGACAGGGCGTGGCTTACCTCCGTCTGCGGGTCTGAAAGGAGGGCGTTATCGCTGAGACAGACGGATAGATAATAATAGCGTAACGGGTAGCTGGGGACAAGCCTCCTTCTTCTCTCTTTTCTTTATTCACTCCAGCTGTGACGCTGCTGTTCTAGGCCATTTCATGGCAGGAGACCATGAAATAAACCCAGCAAAGCATCTCATCATTCTGGCAAGCGAGGCAATATTTATCTCCAAGGCACTTTTTTTCTCTCACTTTCTACTGATGAGCAAGCATGTCGCAAACACAGCATTGTTTCTTCCCCATAGCATACCCCCCCTTTTCCATGAGAACCAGGCAATTATAAGTATTCAAGCGCAAAAAGAAGGAAAAAAAAGAGCTGCAGGAATCGACATGCTCTACTGAAGTGACATTTTACGAATGTGATGGTGCCAGCATCGGATGTTGGCCTATTCGCTGACATGAAATGTCACTCGAGTTTTTTTTTTACTTACGTGATCGCATAATGTTTCCGTTCGCATCGCTCGTGGGATGGACATGAAATGTCATGCCGTGACGCATCTCTACATTGACTCGATATTGATTCACATCGCGTTCTGTCTTAAGCTGACCGAGGAGGGGATCAGACTCAGAGTGGACTCACTCTTCCTCCCTCTTGTTTATGAGTTTGGAAGTCAGGGAACCTTCTGCAATGATCTCACAGTGCATGGCTGGGACTGTGTCCAACGCCTAGTGGGCACATTCCTTTTCAATCAGCGATTTGAGAGAGATGCGCACCCAGACCTGGCAAAGCAGGCGCTCAGGTGGTTGAGCCTGGTATCCTCTGAGCGTTCCTCTATCTACCTGCTCTCATGTAAGCATTCTGGTCAAACAGAGTCAGGTTTGCTGATATTGTGCATGTTCTCTCACTGAGAACTCTCTGCTACACCAGTAGGTCTCAAAAGGGCCTTTTCCACTGGCAAAGAACCGGTTTTGGTTCTTTCTCCCGCCTATGGGATGAACCAGAGGTGAACTTTTCCACCGAGAACCGAAGTTGGTTCCAAACCGTAAAAGTTGGTTCCCGAACGGGAACCACAAAATCCTTGGTTCCTCTGGTTCAATCATGGTTAAATCTAGTGGAAATGCAAGCTGGTTTGCAAGAACAAACCAAGGTTCCAAGAAAGTTGAACCGGCACTGGTTCTGGAACCGGTTCTTTGCCGGTGGAAAAGGCCCCAAAGTGTTCTCCTTGAGGAGGTTCCAAACGCCTCCTTAAGTGTCTGTAACGCTCAGAGGTATGGTCGTCCTTGCAATCGGAACGTTTGAGAACCACTGTCCTACACTAAATGGAACGGAGCCTTCATTAGTATCATTGGTAACACCTGTGAAGGAAGTAAGTAAGGTGCCCAGTTTCTTTACAATATGGCTGCTATGCATAGAGCCAATGGCAGTAGCTGAGTTTCCAGTGTGTGAAAGATGGAAGTCTTCACATCTTAGAGGTCCTCAGGAATAACAAATAACATTAAACGATATACACGTAGTGAAACTTTGCTTACGAGCCGTCTACTTTTTCACTAGTAGGCCCAGGCCTTCGAGCAGCAATGTTTGCACAATGTTTGCAAAAGTCAGATCAGGCAAAGGGGAGCGGAGGGAGGAATAAACGTGGATCTTGCCAATTAAATGCACTTGGCACCCTAGTTATATAAAATAAGGAGGAAGCCAATGGTGCTTAATTGGGAAATGAATTAAATATAGCCGTTCTCTGTATAATACGTAGAATGCCATTACTCATTCCTCGACATTCACAGAACGATTCTATTAAACTTCCAGTAAGATAGTCCAAGTCATTTTTTTATTTTCACAGCCCGATTATTCGCACCATCACTGTATGTGTGTGCAGTTTTGCAGGAGCTTCAAAATGTCAGTAACCCGAGGGCCTCAAGTAGTTTTAAGGCGCCCTCCCTGACTGTACATCTTTGGATAAGAGCTGTAAGCTTATCTCTTAAAAAGGGGAGCGACCGAGAGAAGTCAATTCTTGACGGTTATTTATTTATTTTCTTGGCGGCGGAGTTCCCCGGCGAAATCGGGAATCTCTCGTGTCACTCTTGTCGCCTCTAAAGAGAGAGCCGCGACGCCTGCCAGGTTTTCGGGAGACAACTGGCAAGGGGAGGTGAAGAAAATGACAAGAGAGGGAGGTACAAAGAAGGAGGGAAGACGGGGGGGAAAAATGCGGAGGACAAGCGGATAAACAGAGCTGGAGAAAGACAGAGAGACAGAGAGGATTTAGGATGACAGATCCATCACAAGGGAGGAGAGAGGCGAGGAGGAAAACAGGGCCACATCTGAACGAGTTTTAAGCCCGGGACTGAGCCGTTAGAAACTTTTGGGACTCTTATTTTCCCCCTCTATTGGGTCCCTTATAATGGCTGCCATTTTGGATTTAGTCAAGAGGGAACCGAGAGGGACGGGGATGTTCGCTCTGATCTGCCTCAAAGTCCTGGGAGGAGAAGGAGATAGAGCCAGGGAGGCAGGCGTGTCGCACCAAATTCTGGACCCTCATGGGTACAAGGATTCAATGCGGGCCCCCGCCCCCGCCCCCCCCATGAATGTTCTTCATAGGGGGAGGGGGTTTGACCCATTTAGACTGGGAATGCATTATTTTGTGCGTTAACTATTGAAAAATAGCAGATATACTTAAGCTCACAGTGAGTCTTTGAATATTTCAAATCCTTCTAAGGTTTTTTTGAAAAACCTATGTTTCTATGCCAGTGGTGCTCAAACCTTTTCATGTGAAGGACCCCCACAATGATATGTATTTGGCCACGGACCCCCATCTCAAAATATTTCGTTCCAGGGACCCCCAGCCCCAGAAGCAAAGTTTAGTTAGAAAATACACATATTCAAAGATTTGCACACATATTCACGACTACTAAAAATAGCAGATCTACAAGCTCGCAGCGCGGCACTCGGTGCCGCGCTGTGAGCTTGTATATCTGATATTTTTCAATAGCTAAAGTATAAAATAATGAAGGCCCCTCCACCCTGGGCCCTAGTAACTCAGTCCCACTTTTCCCCCCCTTGTGACGCCCCTGCAGGGAGGCCCTGAACCAATGGCTCTCCAGCCTTATGCACTGTATTCTGCAGAGCACAAAGCACATTTCCGGAGCGATTATCCTTTTGTTTTCATCCAGTATAACTTCCGCACATGAACGTCGTCAGCACATTAGTCAAAAAGCTCTCTACAGCGTTGTTATTGCACCGATGGGACCCAAAAAGAAGGCGCGTGGACCCCCATCCGTCCTCTTATGGAAGTCGACGAAACACTACGGAAACGCAAAATGGAAAAGAAAAGGCAGAGAGGAGACCCACGGGGGCTGGTGTTTGGTGTTCACTCTGGTCAAGGGGCTCCGAGGCATGTGAGAGTGCCCTCTGGGGCACGGCAGTAATACGATCACCAAGCAACCCCGCCGAGTGACTTGGGAGAGCAA
The DNA here is from genome assembly GCF_963921795.1 of Nannobrachium achirus. Taxonomy (NCBI): domain Eukaryota; kingdom Metazoa; phylum Chordata; class Actinopteri; order Myctophiformes; family Myctophidae; genus Nannobrachium; species Nannobrachium achirus. The sequence goes on along the minus strand of NC_137821.1, from coordinate 45,217,377 downwards.
ATCCTCATGTCCACAATAAAATCGGAGGCGTTTGCTGTAACTCTGGCGGTGTGTAAATGAACCTGCCGAGGGTTTCTGTTTAAATTTAAGCTCAGGATTTTGTTGTGTATAGTTTCCACAGCTTGGAACATTAAAGGGAAAAAGACCAGGTCAGGTAATAGCAGCGCACAGAAAACGTTCCCCGCTCTCATTACAGCACTCGCACACAGCACACATCCACCACATAACGAGGCATTTTCAAAACAGCATTGAACCTTCACAGCAGATGACACATACAGTATAGTACAGTGCAACTGTAAACATTGGAAAACACAATTTCAGTTCCTCTGAAGTGAAAACAATAAATGTTAAAGGGACCCTTATTCCATTTCTTATGCTCAACGAGAAAACAGAAAATTGGATTTTTTTTTTGGGAGTTTATAGCCCAAAATGGTCACAAAGTATAGGTTCGACTTTTTAAAATTTGGGATTTAGTTAGAAAATGGTTTAACCCTCTGAGTTTTGTGTTATGGGAATGGGGCGAATGGGAGTCTGGGGACAGAGCATTCTCTAATCCGTGTTTTCTTTTTCTCCTCCATTTAGAAGGGTTTTTAGAACTTAGTTAGCTATTTATTTGGTTTCATCCCAAAAGGCCTTTATTGTTTCGGTTGTTTTTAAAACGATCTGCGCAGCCTGTCTTCCAAAGAAGTTCTTCCAAAGAATTTTGACATCCACGGTCCCAATTGTGCTCAAAGGTTAATCTTGTTTATAACATGGTTAGAACTGAGGGCTTCCTATAGCGTGACGACCCACCGTGTGGTAAATAACGGTAATGTGGGTTCAGGTTGGGTGGGGGGGGGGGGCGAAGAAGGGGATTCAGGGGAGAAGCCCTCAGTGGTTAGTTGTTGGGGGTGAGGTTTGGTTTGCTGTTAGGTGGTTAGATTCTGCTTAGATCTCTCACGGTTCAGCTTTATCTGGTTCCACGTCAAAGCAATCGATAGCTTTAACCCTTTGAGCCTGGAAAAGTCCACTACTTCCTCGTCCTCTTGTACCCACGTCCCCCTCCCTCCTATGCGAATATAACACAGTCGTCTGCATAGCATAACGTGGCGGTCTGCGTAGATTAGACTGCTAAGCATGCATAATGTTATGTCGCAGAATAGGAATTTCTGTTCCAACAACGCCCTTGCCTTTGAAGTTCTCAAGGCATGTTTATAAGACCTTGCTTTTTTAGCCAAGATCGGCCCTACCATTATCATAAACTACCCAAGTCCCCCCCTCTGCAAATAAAACACAATCGTCTGCAATAACGCAGCGGTCTGCGTAGATTATGCATGCATAATCTATGTATAATCTGAGTATAATCTGAGTATAATGTATAGATCTATGTATAATCTATCTATAATCTAATAGTGCATGCATGCTGTCTGTATGTATGCATGGTGTCGCAGAATAGGACATTCTGTGGCTGTTCCAACAATGCCTCGCCTTCGAAGTTCGAGACTATCTCTGCACCTGACATATTTCATACAGTTTGTACGGGAATGACCCCACCTCGCTTAAAACGTGGATATTTCTTTAAGACCCACCACCAGTCCTACTGGCACGCACGGGTATATAAGGCCCAAGTGTGCGTGATTACACAGATTTGTTGATCTCCACTGATCCAGTCCAAGATGTGGGTCTAGCAGGAGTGTGGAGCAAACAGTATCAACTTTAAAGTTCTCAAGGCATATATCGTCACTGTCGGGCAGAAACCTCGTATCTCCAAGTTTCAAATGTGTATGTTCTTTCGCAAAGTAAAGCCCTGCTTCATCGCACAATAAGGCTGTCATGCAAAAGTAGTGAAAACAGCCGATCTACAAGCACACAACGCCTCGCACGCGAGGCGTTGTGTGCTTGTAGATCTGCTATTTTCACTAGTTTAGTTCATTTTTTAAATGATAAATACAAAACAAATGGTCTTGGACATACAAGGTTTCCACCCGACAACGACAATATACTGTATGACCTTGCTTTTTGAGCCAAGATCGGCCCTACCACCATCATAAACTGAACAAATACCCACCCGTTTAATGAGAAGTGATCCCCGGTCTACAGTTTATGTCATAAAAAGTTATGAAACATACAAGGGGATCAGATGTCGTTTTACTATTGCACTGCTGTCATTTCAAAACGATAACGATAAAGGGGAAAATCATCCAATTTCATGCTCATTTTCTCTAGATGTTCATAGCATTGCACAAAACATTTCGCATATGGGTATAAGTTAATTTTTTGTTGGTTCAATCCATAATTGAACCTTCATCTACAAAAGCCTTTTTTAAATTCATGTTTTGCGTCTTAAGCGCTCTTTCTCTCAGCAGGAGTCATTTCCCCAGTGCACGGAGAGAAGTCACTTAACCCTCAAATAACTGGAACGCGCCCGAGTTGCGTTAGATTTTAACCACTTTAAACATTATTTTATGCTTTAACTATTGAAAAAAAAAATGCTATTTTTGAAAAATCGTGAAAATGTGTGCAAGTCTTTGAATATCTTTGACCCGATCTATGACCCAACTTCTAAATCCTTCCTCTAAATCAGCTGTTCTCAAGGACCCCCAAAATTACATTTATTTGGCCGCAGACCCCCATCTCAAAATATGTTGTTCCAGGGACCCCCCGGAAGCAGAGATTTGAGTTCCAAAAGTACAAAATGTGCACAAATCCCCCCCCCCCCCCCCCCCCCAAAGCAGATCTACAAGCTCGCATGTATAGCTTATATATCTGCTATTTTTCAATAGTTAAAGCATTCAATAATTCTAGGCCTAAATTGGTTAAATCTGGTGGTGAATGCTGCGTGTCGCTTTGTTTTCATGAAATAAACATGTGAGTCACCCGTTTATCCCGTTCCACTGTCACATGAATGCTTAATTTAGCTCTTGGTGACACATTTTGTCTTTGAATTCCTTCCCTGTGTAATTGGTATTCACAATGCGATCTAAAAGTAAGTCTGCCCCAAGGTAATGAGCTAATGCCTGTAATTTAAGCGATTTGAATTTCATTACACTGAACTCTTTACTGACTGAATGCAAACTGAATACAAAATGCAGACCTCATGCCAAAGTCTTGTGGTTGAAGATAACGCTACGATACCATCTACACCAAAACGTCAAGTCAAAGTCTTTTCTATTACCCATGGTGTTATAGTAGGTAACCAGTGGTTACTAGGGGTGTAATGATATAGTAACTGAATCGAAAAATCGTTTCTAATTTGCGATGATCTACTATATCGTTTGCAAAAGCAATATCGTACCGTTTTGGCTTTGTATCGTATAGTATTGTTAAAATGCGGTAATCGGTATCAAATCGTTTTGCATTGCATGTAATTGATTGTATGGAAACTAAGTATTTGTGCCTTGTATTTGGCAATTTTAAGAGGGAAAATTTAAAAGAGGGGTCTAATTACCTTTCCACTCCATATAACTACTCTTGGTCTATCGATAAATGTGTGTAATCTCTGTGTCCATGTCAAGGTGGGTTTACCCATGTGAGTTGAAATATAATGTCCAAGTCTTTGCTAGATAATCACAGCGTTTACTTCCATAATAATAGATTATTTACACATTTTACACAGATTTAATTTCTTTGTTAAATAGTTACTATATCGATTTTAAATCATTAAATCGAATCGTATCGTATCGCCATGAATGATCCAATATCGTCCATGTATTGTATCACCAATTAGCCCTATTCACGGCCCGCCCACTCAGCATCCCCGTGGTGCTGACGTCACGTTTTGAAGGGTAAAACCCTCCTAAAAGCCCATAGAGTTAACACAGAAGTCGCAAATTTAATGCAATTTCCGAATGGTAAAGTATAAAATACGGCTAGCACGATCAAGAACACAAGATAGTAAAAGGCACAAAGCATTATAATTTACTTTACCGTTCAAAATAATAATTTTGAAGTCCAGCTATTTCTGTTAGTTTCCCCTTCTAAACTGACGTCAGCACCAGGAGGTTGCTGAGAAATTTGCTGAGTGGGCGGGCCGTGAATAGGGCTAATCATGTATCGTGATGCGTATCGTATCGTTGTTCAAGTGTATCGTTACACCCCTAGTGGTTACCCTTTCTCCCTCATTTGCGAACGAGTCATAACAGGTCGCTGCACCTACCGTACCATATGCACCTACTGTGAGTAGTCCTACGTAGCCTACTGATGTAAATCTCAGATTTTATTTTTCATTCACTTGTGTGTTATTTATAAGAATCAACCACCTTCAGCAGCACAAACACAGCACGAGACGAAGAAGAAGAAGACAAGGAGGTTGGGACGTTTGGCACTCAAAGGGTTAAATTATCATCACTTTGACAGGATCACATTTTGAAGAAGAAAGAAAACAAAAAGAACTCGGTGTCAGTTGATGTGCTTCCTGTTTGGGGCAGAAAGCGACGCCCACAATAATGCAGACGATACCTAAGAGTCATTACTGAGCAAAACAACAAACAGTCCCTTTAACTTTTAATGACTTTCAGTTGGGGTCTCGTTATTTTCCTGCAAAATGTGCAGTAATAGAGTTATATAATATTGTTCTTTGGGGAGGGGAAGGGGGGCATATGAATAATTGAATGTAATCATAATTTATGCAAGTTCACATTCATCAAAACAACAGACACAGGAAGGATAAAGCATAAGACGGTGTAATCAATATTCTCTATTTACAAGGTTGCCATGGTTACCGGGAGGTTATGTTGGTTATTTGGGGGAAGGTTAAGACTCTGGAGAGGTGCAGCCCCAGTTTAAGGTGCTTTTTCTTATTGTGACTGTGATTATATCAGCCTCCAAACTGGCACAGTAAATTGCCAATTACCGTGCTAGGTTGTACATTCAGCAATGCTTACTTATAGTCTTGGAACAGGGATAAAGTTTTGTACCGTAGCACATGCATACGGTCCGTGGATAATAAGTCGACAATGTTTCTTTTTTTGTTTTATTAACTAGGGTTGTTTTCCAGAATCGCATGGACTTCGAGATTGCCTGAGGGGGGAATGGCTTGTGTGGGTCGAGTGGCCAATCACAGTCAAGGTCGTTAACCACTTAAACCCTGTGTACTTCGTTAAGCGGAGTTCCCCCAGGGCTGTATACTTGGTCCGCAACAATTTTTCCCTATGCACTGTAGCTTCGATAGCCCCAGGCTTTACTCTGCACTCAATGTCTTTGCTGATATAGCCCAAATCTACAAGCTGACATTGCGTCGCGTGCGCGACGCATTGTGGGCTTGCAGATAAGCTATATGTACGTCTGTCGAATGTTGGCTATAGGGTTCATGTGGTTAAAGTATTATGAGGGTATGCACACAGTAAAAAAAAAACTAGCCAATGTTAATCCACCATGTTATGGCACTGCACCTCCCCCAGAGCTGTGGTTAAACGGTAGGTTAGACGGTGAGATCATTAGTGTGGAGTTAAAGGGATTTTATTACCTTTGTCGAGTAGCCACTCGTCAACTACCCGACCGAGTCGGTATGGAATTCTTTGTCTAGCAATAGCCAGGCGCTCACTATCAAAGTTCCCTTTATGGAGAAATTTGGAGAAGAGACAAATTCAGAGAGGTTACAAAAAGAGATCTGGAAGTTGAAAGGTTAGAGGTTAGAAGAGAAGGGCAACATGGTCAAAAGGTTTAGCAGGTTATAGTACTTTAAAAAGCAGCTTTAGGTTTGGACAGGATTTGTTTCTTTTTTGTGGTTCTGGCTCGGCTGGTTAGACATGGTTAACAGCATTCTAGTTACCTTGGGTTTAATATCAGAGGTTTTTTTAATCAGCTATAGCAAGTTAAACATGTTTATGAATTATTTAGTTATGATACGGTTACATCTAGACGTCTAAAGCGATCAACTTATGGTAGCTGTGCGCAGAAGTGAACACATTTAAAGAAACATCAATTAATTAGGTAAATTAAGCACATCAGAAACACATGATCAGCAAGTCATTGAAAAAGCATCAACACCGTTATAACATCACCGTACATTAATGAAACGGCAACAAAATGAAATCATCGTCATGAATAAAACATGGGTTAAATCATTTGCGATAATCAAAACAAGGGCACATTTCATGGTTATTTTCAAGGAAGACATTTTCTGTTGCCGTTCTTCGCAAAGGTTTCCTGATTAGCAAAAAAATAAAAAATAAATAAAATCACCAAATGATGAAACAGGGGAACTGCCAGGGCTGGTTGCCACTCCTGACCTGTAGAGCTTCCTTTTCAAACCTCCTAATCAAGCACTCGGTAATTAGAGTCACTTCATCAGCGCGTGAAAGACGCTTAATGGTTGGCGTGCCGAAAACATGTGGCACCGAAGCAAAACCTGTTGTCTCTCGGCGATCAACCTCGTGTTTATGGTGCTTAAAGTAGGCTACATAGACGCTATCGTCTATAGATAGACATTATCGACGCTACTGTATATCTGCAGAGCTAAAGACGGGAGTTGGGGGAACTGCTCATGGATAATGGTGGGTGGGCTTGGGTTACTGCCAGTGCTGGGAGACTGCTGGGGCTAATGGCTAGGAGTAATGATATGGCACTCACTGCCAAAGATATTTTGGCGTTTAAATGAATTGGGAGTATATACAGTATGTAACGGAGGTGATCTGAACCTCCCCACCCGGCTTCGAACCCGGGTCTCCCGCGGGAAAGTCCAATATCTTAACCATCAGTCCAAAGGGACATCCCTATGGAACGGGAGCAGATACTAGACTTTTGAGGCTTCAGGCTGGGGCTGCGACTCTCTCCGCCACACTCACACCCCTTTGACCTCCTCCTACGGGGAAGCCCGGATCTGGGTCACGGCACCAATGTAACGGAGGTGATCCGAACCTCCCCACCCGGCTTCGAACCCGGTTCTCCCGAGTGAAAGTCCAATATCTTAACCATCACTCCAAAGGGACATCCTTATGGAACGAGAGCAGATACTAGACTTTTGAGGCTTCAGGCTGGGGCTGCGACTCTCTACGCCACATATATACATACAGTATATATATAAAAAAAATATATATGTAAGCTTGGCTCAAAGAAAAGGCCTGGATTCATCTAGAATGGCATGACTAATATCACTGCGTAGCTATTAGTATGGAATCTCTGTGTGGAACCTGCATTTCCAAGGGGTGAGTAATAAAAAAGCCTTGCATACTGGGTCCCGATTGGTGCCCCACAACTTCGGGGGTGAGCGAAATCCAATAAAAAACGCCAGACCAAATCTGCTGAGGGATAAGTGGGGAACATAGGTACGGTCCCTATTTTTGTACTGGCAGATTAGTCTTTTTCAGAGGTTTCCAGACTAGGATGCATGAACTAGCGCTGTATTTAGTGCAATGTAATGCCTGTACTACAGCGGTATGTCTGAGTTACTGTCTGTGATCAAAGTCTAAGTGCATGAAAAGTAGACACGGCCGTGCAAGTACGTGTGTGAGTAAATCTGTCCATTGTATTCCCATTATATTCTCTCTCTCTCCCACTCTCTGCTGCAATGCTCTAAATAGACCACCTCAGTACACTCACTGCAGTACCTCGTTGTACTCCCCAGGGGTCTCCCTACCCACGCCTGCCTGCGCAGTTAGTATACTGGCTCACACTACTGTGTGTGTGTGTGTGTGTGTGTGTGTGTGTGTGTGTGTGTGTGTGTGTGTGCGTGCGTGCGTGCGTGCGTGCGTGCGTGCGTGCGTGCATTCCTATTTGTGCAGGTAGGGCCTATGTAGCCTATGCAATCGCTTGGGTGATACACGGGAGATACAAGGAGAATGAGAGGAGAATGCAATGAGAGAGAGACAGCTAGAGAGTAAGAGTAAGAGAGAGAGAGAGAGAGAGAGAGAGAGAGGGAGGGAGGGAGAGAAAGAGAGAGCACACGGATGAAGTGATTGGGAGGACAGGTGTAGAAGAAAGAATGTTCGGTGGGAAGCAGTGGTGTAAAGTAACTAAGTACTTCTACTTAAGTACTGTACTTAAGTACAGTTTTGAGGTATTTGTACTTTACAGTTTTCAGTACTTTTACTTCTAGGCCTACTCCACTACATCTCAGAGGCAAACATTGTACTTTTACTCCACTACATTTATTTGAAAACTTTACTGGTTACTTTGCAGATATAAACAATATTATAAAACATACATTAATCCACTTTAGCCCTATTTTATTCCTTGGCTATTTGAAAATAGCTGATCTACAAGCTCACAACGGGTCGCGATGCGACGCGTTGTGAGCTTGTAGATTTGCTATTTTCAAACATTTTTTTTACTTTTACTTTAAGTACTTTAAGTCCATTTTGATGCCAATACTTTCGTACTTTTACTCAAGTACATTTTGAATTCCAGACTTTTACTTCTAACGGAGTATTTCTACAGTGCAGTATTGATACTTTTACTTAAGTACAAAGTATGTGAGTGTACTTTTTACACCTCTGATTGGGAGGACGGGTATAGAAGACAGAACATGTTCGGTGGGAAGTATGTATGACTCACAGGCCGCCATTCACATGCCGTGCGGTCAACGCTTACGGCCGGACTACAGCAAAAAATGTGCGCATACGCGCGTACTGTCTGTGAAGACGCTCGCGTATGCGTACACGCTCCAGGCTACACCAAGAAGGGACTATATGTGAGGAAGACCAGATAGTCTGTGTACAAAACGCATACGCGAGCTTAAAAAATAGAACCGATCCTATTTTTAGGGAAAGCGTATCCGTGGTTCGCGCTATCCGTACGCCTGGTGTAGCCGGCTGAATTGATATACATTGGCTCTATCCAAAACGCGCATACACGCGCGCGCCCCGCATACGCACGCATACGCACTGACGTGCGCGAAACGGCTTGGTGTAGTCCGACCGTTACAACGAAGTACAACGTTCTTGGTTTTATTCGTGAGAGCTCTCCAGCATACAGCCAAAACATCATCTCATATACTGAGCCAAGTTCCTCCCACAACCCAGGGAGGCCGGACCAAGGCCCTAACACCTTTGCCAGACTGAGACAAACCTCACACATGGATATTAGAGGACAACACTGTCAAAAGACTTTCAATACATTAAGCTCAGACAGTTGTAAATTAGCAATCTGAAACAAAAGAGCACACACACTACATGAGGTCTGTGAGCCAAACTGGAAGAACCAGTTTGAATATGGGGGCTTCAACCATTACTATGTCAGGTTTCAAAAGTTCAGAGAGTGTATATAATGAGAGTTTATAAAGAGTGAAATATAATGTTTGAAATAAACATATACAATTCTCCTTATCAGCGTCGCACTTGTGAGCTTGGAGGTCGGCTATTTTCGGTGCTTGATACCACACTGAAATAAGCATAATCAAGTCTATACTGAAGATGTGGCGTAACGGGTAGATTTCTACACAGAGAGAAAGGGAGGGGACACGATGCAAAGGAAAACAAACCTAGAATAAGAATGAGTGTAAGGCGTTTGCAGAGGCAGGGACAGACAGTACAGGAGAACAGTGATATAACGGTGAGTAAGCTGCTCTCCTGCTTTCTTCAGACCTGGGAAAAACGCAGCTGTCCTTAAAGCAGCTGAAACTAATCAACTGGAGGTGACCTAGCTGGCTGCTCCACGTCTTCCAAGGATATTTATGGGAGGCGTTCAGCTCTCCCTCTAGTGGCCAGTGTTAAACAACGCACTTAAGGGGGCCACTGCAAGATGCTTATCGCCTGCATCACCCTCTTTTTTCATTTGTTCCCTCCTCTCTCTCGGTCCTTTCACACATTTTCTGTAACTATAATACGTTATACAGCAGCCCCACAGGGCAGTGCTCTTTGGATACGTCTATAGTGGCAGCGTGGGACAAGACGTGACCAAATGGCAAACGTTTTGACATGACTTGGGGTATATCCGTCATTTTACAATGTCCCCATAACACCGCCTGCACACTGGAATGCAGTGCCGTGCTCAAACCCAAGAAGTAGAGAGAGGGTGACGGCATGCCGTCTGCGAAGCAAGCTGCAGGCAAGGGAGTTGCCGTGCCAAATGTTGCGAACCCTCAAAACGTCAAATAGTGCCGTGCTGTCAAATCCGCCCCCCAGCCATTACCCATCTGACGGCAACGGGAGTGAGAACGTGTAAAGTAACATGAAGATGTTTTGAGGGGGTTGGGATCCTTTATGATTTTAACGACCAGTTCTAATGTGGATACCTCTTAACGATTCCTATAGGGTGTTCTAAATGGACCCCGACAGGTATGTAACTCTGGGAGTGTACGAATGGAACACTCCATTTGTACACTCTCAGAGTTATGGTGGTCCTTGAAATGTAAAGGTTTGTTTGAGAACCAATGGTATTCTAATTGTATAGAAGACGTGAAGTCCACATAACCAGCTCTGACAATGTGATAAAACCGGTTCTAGAATCGATTCCAAATGTGATGGAACCGATTCCCGGTTCCTCAACGTTGGAACCGGTTCCTCCGATTCCGGATCCCAACCCAACGCGTGGTTAGTATACGCATGATGCATGATGCCACATGGGTTCCATTCTCGGCTACTAAGGATAATTTGCAGTGTTGATTCTCTACTCTTTCTCCACATTTCCAGTCCCTCTTCGCAATCACCATCAAATAAAGTCACAGAAAACAAGCTGGTTGTTCTGAAGGAAAGCTCGTACGGCCCTGCAGGCTTCGATTTGAGCCTGGATGGATGGATGCTGCTAACAGTCTACTATTCATTTTGGTCAGGCTGAGCAATTCCTGCGTGTCCTGTTCCGTCTGTTTGTTTACATCTGTTTGTCTTCGGATCCTTGGAGAAATAAGTCATTCGGAGCTAAGGATTGAAACTTTTTCCCTGTACACCCTCCCTCCCTCATTCTGGCTCTCTTCTCGGCACCATCCAGCGTCTGCTCTGCATGAGAATGGGATAGATTACACAGCTGGGCCCGTCTCCTCCCTAACACCACCATTATCACACTCGCTCCGTTCCCAGAGACTGTTCCCTCGCTTTGTAAAAAAACTAAAACAAAAAAAACAACAACAATATCTAAATCGGCCCCTGGCTCCCCGACGAGAACAGATGAGAAATGTACCGGTAAATCAAGCCCTTCTCTGGTATTGTATTTGTGAGGTGGTGTGTGATATTTTTGTTGTTCAAAGTTCACTTCAAACGAGGACACCGGCGTAGTCAAGACGAAATGAATTCGGCGTAATCGACAGGCGTATAATGGCCGATCGGACTGCACAGTCACTTTTCTGTTTCCGTGAAACAGTGCAGGTGTCCTGGCTAGGGTTGTCCTGATAGCTCACTACGCGACACGCTGCGAGCTTGCTATTTTCAGCGTGCAACCAAGTGTAAAATCCGGCATTGCGACGCCATCAAGGCCCGCCAAAGTACATGTTTGTATATCAATAGATCTAGTCGACTAAAACTAGACTAAACTAAAACCTTTCAGATGACTGGAATGTGACTAAAACTAAATTAAGTGCCTATGAGACAGGAGGCGGTTGACGCGCCCTAGTAATTAATTTTCAATGAGTGCGGTCCCGTGAAATTCTCACATGCGTCCTCGTTTATGCATGTATACGCTCGCGGGCGGCAAGAGCTGGATTGTGGTCATCTTTGTAAAGACTATGACTATAGTGGCCAAGAAGCTGCCTCTCCCATGCCCGCGTCCCGTAGCCCAGATGGGTCCGTCGTCCCATCCCCTGGTCAGCGAGGGACGGACATCGGTGACCCAGCACCCAGCGGTGGAGTCGCAGCTGCAGCCGCAGTGCCAATGCCAATGCTAGTGCAAGTGGCAGTGCCAGGGGCAGAGAAAGGGCAAACTGATAGACTAGTGTCAGCCAGGCACGGTAGGGGGAACGCAGTGGCAGGCTAGAGGACGGGCGGGCGGGCGTTGAGAGTGACATGGCGTGCCAGGGGGCGCGGAACATCGCCCGCAGGTGTCTGACAGGCCAGGCTAACGCTGCATCGTGGCGGGTGTATAGCGATGATGGGCGAAGGAAGGCCACGCTCACAGAGTCACAGCACACAACCCACGGCCATGAATCACACACCTCATCCTGCCAGAGAAATGTCTCCCTCTGCCTCTGGTCTGTCTGTCGGTTTCTTCTGCTCTCTCCCTATACCTATCTCTGTGTATGTGGTGTTCAATGTGTGTGTCTCTCAGTGTGCAGTGCATGGTGGAAAAAGTACTCGTGTTTTTTTACTTAGGTAAAAGTGTCAAAACTGCAATATAGACTCTGTTAGTAGAAAATGTAATTGAATAAAAGTAAAAAGTAGGCAGAATTGTGAGCTTGTAGATTGTCTATTTTCAAATGGACAAAATGTATATTGGCTCAAGTGGGTATGATTATGTTGACATGAGATGTTTTGTCATATTAATAAACATCTATAAAGTAGCTAGTTTTCAACTAATCGTAGTGTAACAAAAGTATAATATTTGCCACAGAGATGTAGTGGAGATGAAGTAAAAGTATTGATAATTGGAAATACTCCAGTGAAGTACAAATACCTCAAAACTGTACTTAGGTACTGTACTTGAGTAAACTGACTTAGTTACTATACACCACTATCTGTCTGTGTTCATGTGGTTGTGTGTAATGACTCATGAGCATGAACAGCTGCATAGTATCTATCCGTGTGTGTGCGCGTGCATCGGTGTGTGCATGTGTGTGCGCGTGCGTGCATGCGCGTGCCTGTGTGCGTGTGGGCTGTATATCATATAGCTGTAGAGTCAGCCAAATGTCCTTGTATAGAACGCCCGCATCGGAAATCCATCCACGAGAATGGAGATTACATTGAAAATGGTTGGCCTTTGGCCACGTCTCCCTCTCTCTCTCTCTCTCTCTCTCTCTCTCTCTCTCTCTCTCTCCCTCTCTCTCTCTCTCTCTCTCATATCTTCCCATCCTCTCTCTCTCTGTCAGGCTCGCTCTAGCCTCGTTCGGTTTCTCGTTAGGTAACTTAAGAGGGATCGTTTTCGGATCCGCCGGCCGCCTTGAGAGGTCACGACGTTCTGAGCAAATTAACTGTAGTTTTTCTCATTGTGTTCTGATTTCACATGCATGCTATTGTCTATATCTTCTCACGTTTGTTTTCAACGAATCTGCGCGTGTAATCACTACGATCGTTTGCTTTCTCCTCTCCTCTCCTCTCCTCTCCTCTCCTCTCCTCTCCTCTCATTATCCCTAGCAGCCTTCATCCTACAGTACGTGTCAGTGTGTCAGAGTGACTGAGTGGGAGAGAGAGAGAGAGAGAGAGAGAGAGAGAGAGAGAGAGAGAGAGAGAGAGAGAGAGAAAGCCCCCGCTCTTGGAAATCAAAGTTGTCACTTCTCTAATTACCTCAAGCAAATCTTTTCCTTCCCCTGCTCTGCACTACTTGGCTCTCTCTCTCTCTCTCTCTCTCTCTCTCTCTCTCTCTCTCTCTCTCTCTCTCTCTCTCTCTCTCTCTCTCTCTCTCTCTCTCTCTCTCTCTCTCTCTCTCGTCTTGGCTCCCCTGTGTGCTCGCTCTCTCTCTCTCTCTCTCTCTCTCTCTCTCTCTCTCTGTCTTGTCATCCCCATAGCCACAGGCCTCTAATTGGAGATACCTTCCAACTGTGCGGGATCCAATCAGAACCAGCTGCACAGCGCCCGAGGCCCAATAAGAACTCGCAGGGTGAGGGGAAGGGGTGAGAGGAGGTGCGGGGGACATTGAACGGTGACAGGCGAACGTCCCAAGCTTATACTTAAATGATTTTTGTCGTTCTCCTTTTTTTTCCTGCCCCCACCACACACGGAAAATCGCGAGCGTCAGTCGATAAAAATGGACCCTTAGACGGGTTCAACTAGACAGTGAAGTTGACACTGTTGGAACGTTACTGTGCACATGCAAGACTTTCTCACATAGATGAATGGTTGCAGCACGCAGACGTGCAGATATCTTGACTCGGTTTAGTCACTTCATGATGTGCACATGTTTGAAACGGATTCATGAATGTTTAAACCTTGTTATATATTTCCATCCATGTACGTCTCAGTGGAGCACCCAGGATTTTGGTTTCCTAGGCTATAGCTCTGCCTGTATGGCGTAGAAAAACAAACACACGCAAGCACGCACGGACGCACGCACGCACGCACGCACACACGCAAACTATATAGTCCTACTGTGTGTGGTCCAGTTGTATAGACTGGACTGGATCTACTCCCACGGGTGTGCACAGACTAAATGGATGAAAGAAGTACTTGTTTTGCAGAATGTCCTATTTCAAGTTTTCAAATGTATAAAACTCTTGGAAATAGCTGATCTACAAGCTCACAATGCGTCGCATCGCATGTTTTGTAATAATAATCAAAGTAACTAGCAACTCAAGTTTTCAAATAATTAGTGGAGTTAAACGTACAATATTTGCCTCTGATATGTAGTGGAGTAGAAGGAAAAGTATTGGAAATCTGAAATACTCCAGTAAAGTAGGCTACAAAAATCTCTGTTCACTTCACGGGGCCAGGTCTTCTACATACACATCTATTGGTGAATAGTGACAAAGCGATGAACCGGAAGTCTACAGAATGCATGCGAGTCAATGAGGGGAAAAGTGACATTTCGAGTAACATGAACCACGTGACCGGCGCTGTTTCTGACCCCGCATTGGCAGAACTCTCTAATACAAGGCACTTGTTTGTCCTATATAGGGGATTGTGCTGTCTCGGCCTCTCACTCTGCTCCACCTCAGAGCCGTGGAGGTACTGTAACTATGGAGGTATGTATGTTGATGCCTCCCTGTCTCCGCTGGCGTCTCCGCCGCCTTCAGACTGACCCCGTGGCACCTTCCTTCTGAACAACAAACCCCTCCGCCTGGTCTTCTCTGACCCCCCGCCCCCCGGGCACACAGAGCTGTATTAAGGGACAGAGGGAAGATGATCCTCTGGCTATCATACACTCGCCTCCCTCCTCCGATAATATCCCTCTCCTCTGTCTCACTCTCTCCACTGTTTTACCCTTTTCTCTCTCCCAGTGTTAATTCTGTTGACTAAACTATGACCAAAGCTATAAAACTAGAAATTTCTGGGTAATTGCCAGTGTGCTTGCACTGACGCGACGAATCCACTGGGAAATGAATTCCTACTGACCAATAACTACACTAAAACGTTAGGGAGGGACTATAGTGGACAAGTAGATCCAGTAGAACTAAGACAAGTGATTTTATGCTTGGTTGTCGTGCCATCAAGGTCTGGACTAAATCAACTGTAGATTTAGTTATATCATATCATATCATATCATATCATATTTAGTCAACTAAAACATTTCAGATGAGTAAAATGTGACTAAAACTAAATTAAATTGTATTCAAAAGACTGTGACTAAAGTATGGTAACACTGCTCTCTCTTACTTACTTACTTACTTAACTATTTACTTTATTTTAACCGAATCTGGGTTCCCAGATTGCCTTAGATAGTATATCTATGTTGATCCTGAGATCCACATAATTTCCCAGTTTATCTACCTTTCACATCCTTTGAATTGAATTGAAAAAAATCTCTCTCTCTCTCTCTCACTATCTCTCTCTCGACAGGAGAAAACCAGTAAGTCAGATATGTAGACTAGGAACAAAGTTAAAGAGAGACAGACACAGAGAACGGTGGGAAAGTTCAAGGCGCAGAGCATTGATGTCCCTCCCCATGTAGCTTCACAGAAGACGGCTTTAACAGCTTCAGTTCACAGTCTGTGCCCTGATCCTTCCATCACACACAGCTTTCTGTCTGTGTGACTCTCTCTCTCTCTCTCTCTCTCTCTCTCTCTCTCTCTCTCTCTCTCTCCCTCTCACTCTGTCTTTATCTCTCTGTCTCTCTCCCTCACAGGGTCAGTATTTTGTCGTTGTCGGGTGGATACCTTGTATATCCAAAACCGTTCGCTTTGTATTCATCATTTTTAAAAATGATTTAAACTAGTATGTGAAAATAGCCGATCTACAAGCACACAACGCCTCGCGGTGCTTGTAGATCTGCTGTTTTCACTAGTTTCATGCGATGAAAGCAGGGGGAAAAAAACGTCCAAATGTGAAACTTGGGAGATACGAGGTTTCTTGCCCGACAGTGATGATTTGCTCCCGCACATCTTTCAGTTTAAAGAAGCCCTGCCAGCCGCAGAACAAACTTGGCACTTTTTACCTCTATTCAAACCTTCCTTGTCTTTGGCTTCCTGATACGTTTCCGTCCGCCTGCCCGCTCGTCCTCCTCTCTCTCCTCTCTCTCCCTGAATGCCTCATGTCTCCCGAAACGCTCTCCTAGACTTGTTCGTTCTGTCTGCCCTCTCTTTCACATTCTCCCTCTCTTTCACATTCTCCCTCTCTCACTCTCTCTCTTTCTCCCGCATTGATTTATCTGCCCGGAATTGGGTGTCTCTGTGTGTGAAGTGAAAAATGCTAGTATATACATGCGTGCAAATTAGTCTGTGTGTGCATGCATTTTATGCATGAAGCATGTATGTGCGCCTTCATGTGTGTGTGCAATATGCATTGCATATGCATATGTGTGTGTGCGTGCGTGTGTCTGTACATACTATGGTATGCGAAAAGTACTGTATGCATATAGTATATCGTCTCTGTCAGGTATAAACCTCATATATCCAAAACGGACACTTTTCAGGATTCAAATAAAAAAACCCTGCAAAAGTAACAGATCTACAAGCTCGAAACGTGTCACTTCGCGCTGTGTTCCGAGCTTGCAGATCTGCTACTTTTGACTCTCGGGTCATTTCGGTGGACATTTTGTACACTCTCAGAGTTAAGGAGGTCCTTGCAATGCAAATAAAACACTTGAGGACCAAATAAGACCAAAGAAGACCAAATAAGACACTTGAGTAGTGAACTCCTAATGTGCCATATAGTGTCGTAGTAAATCAGTGTCATACATATTCTGAATTAAACCTGGAGACATTGGGTAATTGGGTCTATGCGTTTGCCGCTCTGACATCACCCTCTGACTTCACTGTGATGTCATACTAAGAGAATCCTTTTTATGCCCATACATGGAGTTCCCTGATGTCATCAATATTGAGCCCATATCTAACAGGAATTCATATGGGAATGCCCATATATGGAGGCCACATCGGCCACATACCACACTAACAGAATCCATATATGGCCAAGACAGATGGCCAAGACAGCCCATGATGTCAGATGTCATAGACATCATAGGACTTTCACATAATGAATAACTTAGTAAGCATGTTTGGGCTCTCACAGCATAATTATCTCCATATACAGTACAGTACATGGATCTCCATATATGGGTACCAGGGGTCTTCATATATGGGTAACTGGTCCGATATACATCACTGGCCAGATGGCCAAGAATCGGCACGATCTGTGAATCTGTGAATCATGTATGTGCGTGTCTACATGCTGCATACATACATACATAGTATGTATGTATGTATGCAGCATGTACATACATACTGTACATACAGTCCCCCTGTGTGCCGCCATGCAATGCATTCCACATGTTTTTTTTTGCGTTGCTTAGTATTCTGTAACATCAATCACAGTTGTGACACCAGGCCTATAACCGTCCAGCACTCAGCCCCCCCCCCCCCCCCCCCATCCCATCTCTCTTTCTGTTCTCTCTCCATCTCCCTGATGCTCTCTCATCACTCTCCTTATTCTGTCTCTCTCTCTCCGTTCATCGCCTCTGCATCGCACATCCATCATCTTTCCACCAATCTCTCTCTCTCTCTCACCCAGGCTCTGCTGCAGGATGAAATGACCGAGGGGGGGCAGTTGAAAACGGCGAGGGGGGCACATATCATTTTATATATTAAAAAATATATATTTTGTTGGTTGTCGAGTAGAAACCTACTCGACAACCAACAAAATATATATTGTTTTAATATATAAAAATGTCCAATACCGTTGGTTTTGTATTTATAGGGTTAGGGTTAAAAATGATTTAAACTAGTGAAAATAGCCGATCTACAAGCACACAGCGGCTCGCGTCGCGAGGCGTTGTGTGCTTGTAGATCTGCTATTTTCACCAGTTTTGCGCAATAGTCTTGGAAGATAAAGCAGGGCTTTACTTTACGATAAGACGTATAAATCTGAAACTCGGAGGTACAAGGTTTCTGCCCGACAGTGACGATATAAAACTTAAACTGAGGGGGCAGGATTTGCAACTGAGGGTGAAAGGCCCCCTCTGGCCCCCACCATTCCCCTTCATGCGTCCGCCCTGCATTCTTATTCTCTCTCTCTCTCTCTCTCTCTCTCTCTCTCTCTCTCTTTCTCTCTCTCTCTCTCGTTCTTGCTGCTATACGAGTTAATTGTCAAATGTCAGAAAGTGAAACAGCTTGACAGGCTCACAGTCGGCTTTGCAGCCTGTAAATGAGAGTGAATCCGAAATAGAAAGGCAGGTGATGAAAGAGCGGGGGAGGAGGTAGCAGTGTTGATTTTGACGGAACATGTCGATTTAGTTTCAGTCACGGTCTTTTGAATAGAATTTCATTTAGTTTTAGTCAACTAAATATCGTGAGATTTTAGTTGACTATACTTCCAGTTGACTTTGTCGCCTTGATGGCACTGTAATGCCTGGTTTTACACTTGGTTGCGTGCTGAAAAATTGCCGATCTAGAAGCGTTTCTTTTTGAACAAGCTTGAAAAAATATGTATTTCGATTCTTATTATTGCCAGAACAATGGCTTCCATTATAGCACGGTAACTTTTCAGGAATAGAAAGCCTGCAGTTTCGATTCCCCATCGATGAAGTCACTGGTATAGTGATTTTTGTTATTTTATTATGGGGGCGGCTGTGGCTCAGGAGGTACAGCAGGTGGTCCGTGGTCCGGCGGTTCGAATCCCAGCTCCTCCTGTCCACATGTGGAATATCCTTGGGCAAAGACACCGAACCCCACATTGCCTCCAATGAGTCGGTTAGTGTCAGCTTGCCACCATTGGTGTGTGAATGTGGGAAGTGAGGACGCTGGCGTCGACTGTTTCGCTGCTTCACTTCCAAATGCATGAATGAATGGACCGCTGTAAAGCTACTTTGAGCACTTGGAAAAGCGCTATAAAAATGCAATCCATTATTATCATGAACATTAATGAGGAGTCGGACCAATTAAATTAAGATGGGTCGTCCTTTAAATTATTCATTTCATATTTCATATTCATTCTACATTTTTTGAAAACTTTGAAAAGTGGGGAAGCCCACTTTGAGATCCAACTGGTGTAAGTAACACAGTGCACAGTGTGTGTGATGCTAGCATGCTGGGGGCTCGGAGGAGGAGGAACGCCGTTAAAACCCCTAAATGCCAAGCGTAGCGCGTTGAGCACATTGTGACGGCCGCCGGATTGTTCTCTGCAAGAAGACTTCCTTTTCTACCACAATGTCCTCGCTTACCGCAGGGAATTATACTGCAATCACACTGGAGGGAGAGAGAGAGAGAGAGAGAGAGAGAGAGAGAGAGAGAGAGAGAGAGAGAGAGAGAGAGAGAGAGAGAGAGAGGCACGTGTACGGGCACGCACTGCTGTACATGCATGCTTACCCATAGGCATATATTGTCACTGTCGGGGCAGAAACCTTGTATCTCCAAGTTTCAAATGTGTACGTTTTTTTCGTGAAGTAAAGCCCTGCTTCATCATACAAGACTGACGCCCGAAACTAGTGAAAGCAGCCGATCTACTCGTGGTGCGAGGCGTGTGCTTGTAGATCGGAAGTTTTCACTACTTTAAATATGTTTTAAAATGATAGATACAAAACGAATTGTTTTGTACATACAAGGTTTCCACCCGATAGTGACGATATCCGGTCTCGCACGCACGCGCGCGCACGCACGCACGCACGCACGCACGCACGCACGCACGCACGCACGCACGCACGCACGCACGCACGCACGCACGCACGCACGCACGCACGCACGCACGCACGCACGCACGCACACACACACACACACACACACACACACACACACACACACACACACACACACACACACACACACACACACACACACACACACACACACACACACACACACACACACACACACACACACACACACACACACACACACACAGAGACCTCCCTAGACAGCCATCTATTCAGTGACATTTCTCTCTCTTTCTCATCACAAATGGCTTTATTCTATCCAAGCTCATCTGGGAGGGGGAGGGGGTGGCACTAACAAGGTGGATTAATAGCAGCTCCCACTGAGTGTGTGTGAACAAGTCTGTTCATCACGCAGAGTCAAAAGGCCCAATCAAAATAGTATGCTATAACAGCTGAGGGCGTGGCTAACTTCAGGTGGGTGGTGCTGAGGTGAAAACCAGGTATACTTAATGAACAGGTGGGTGTGGCCACATTAACAAATGATTTTAATACTTTCTGTACACTTTTTTGAAAAAAATCTTCCTCCGAATATAATCATAATGCGTGATGTTTTAGGGGGGGGGGGGGGGGGGGGAATCACAGTACCACGTCTTTAAAGGTAGGGTAAGTGATTTCATTTAATTCAAATAATAACAAAATGGGTCTATGTTCTCATAGTACTAGTTACTATAGAGTGTTATGTTCTGATAGTACTAGTTACTATAGTGTTATGTTCTGATAGTAGTTACTATAGTGTTATGTTCTGATAGTACTAGTTACTATAGAGTGTTATGTTCTGATAGTACTAGTTACTATAGAGTGTTATGTTCTGATAGTACTAGTTACTATAGACTATAGAGTGTTTGGTCCATATTTTGGACTTCAGCCTTAAGCCGTTTCAGTTTTGGTGGAGGAAGACAGGTTTTTCCTCCAATCAGGATAGAGTGGGGCCTTCCTCCAATCATGGTCGAGTGGGGGCGGGCCTTACGTGCACCAAGGCCCGCCCCCACTTGATCATGATTGGAGGAAGGCACCCTGCCTGTCACTACATAAACACTGAAACTGAAACTTAAGTGAAATCACTCTTAAACTTAAACGATTAGCCACCACAGGCCGCCCCGACACAGTAAAGAGAATCGGGTGTGAAAGCAGCGCTTTACGATATAACGTGCAGCCATATGGCTGAGCAGCAGACGCCAACATCTGTCTCCTGTTTATTTTTTTTTATTTTATTTTTTTTAAACCCTACCAGGCTGAGGAGCCGCTCAGGGAGGGAGACATGCAACAGTGCTGATGGTTTTATCCTGCCAAGGTGTGTGTGTGTGTGTGTGTGTGTGTGTGTGTGTGTGTGTGTGTGTGTGTGTGTGTGTGTGTGCGTGTGCGTGCGTGTGTGTGTTGGAGGAGCCCAATATTAACTGCATCTTCCCAGGCTTCACGGTGGGGGTTGAGGGGTAGGGTGGGACGGTGGTGACACACTGGATTAACTAACCGCTGACACACTCTGTCTGCGACACACACACACACACACGCACGCACGCACGCACGCACGCACGCACGCACGCACGCACGCACGCACGCACGCACACACACACACACACACACACACACACACACACACACACACACACACACACACACACACACACACACACACACACACACACACACACACACACACACACACACACACACACACACACACACACACACACACGCACACACGCACACAGACAAATGTGAACCGGCTGTCCAGTAGTCCCAGAGGCGCGCGACGAGGCAAGCATCACTTTTGAAGCGTGTTGGGTTTGCTATTAAACGTGGTCTGGTCCCTGGTCGTCACACAGCCTCACACATGTCTGCCTGTCAGAGAGTGTTCTTCCGTCTCTCCAAATCATCGCCCCTGAGAGCCCTTCTGTTCATGAAGCCGCCGCCGGTGACTCAACAGGCTCTTGTCATCAATACGGTCCAGACCAGAGCGCTGACAATTTAAAAGTCTCTCTGCTCTTGGGAACAGAGAGAGAGAGAGAGAGAGAAGATTGCAGCGGTGCGCGAGGGGATTTGGATAGGAAGAGAGGAATGTGAGGACGATAGAAAACGTGACGGTTATTCTGTCTGTCTGTAGGCGAACGACAGGTGAACAAATGTAATTAACCGATTATGAAAAAGGATATAATAGATTTTTCATTTTCCAAAATGCTAAGAGGGATGCTATGTTAAGATTTGTTTTCGGCTTTTATGCCTTTAGACTGACAGCAAATGGGGAGAGAGATGGGGAGTGGCACGCAGCAAAGGTCATCAGGAATGGGATTCGAACCCACGATACGCTGTCACTCATTAGAGCCTACAGTATGTGGTATGCGGCCAGCGGGCGCCCAGGGATGCAGTTGTTCAAATGACAGTGTACAGCAATGTATAAAATAAGGCTCAAGTGGTTAACGAGAATTAAGACGAAATATTTCGTTGATTGGTTTGCTGATACATCAAAACGTTTATGTATAAAAACACGGTTCTTGATTGCTATAAGGAGGTATTTGATCCGTTTCAGGCCTACTTCCCTCAATGACCATACATGAAGTTAGATAGGTGCGTGGTCTACCTATATTATTGTTTTTCTAGATTGATATTCTTATGCATTTGTTATATTGTTATATTATTATCTTACTTATTATAGTGATGTGTATTACCTGCTTATTGTATGTCGCTTTGGATAAAAAGCATCTGCTAAATGCCTAAACTGTAAGCTGTACTCAAGGCATTTAGCAGACACTTTTAATAAGCAAGATAATATGTCAGTACATTAACAACAATATAACAAATGCATAGGAATATCAATCTAGAAAAACAATTACATAGGTAGACCATGCACCTAATCAGTAAAAAACTCGTCTCGCCACCGCGTGTCTCGCGTGCCTTTATCACCATTTCTCTCTCCGTCACCCCTCCCCTCCCCCACCCACGTTCCCCGTCCTTCGGGGGAAGTCTCATTTTCCGCCACGCGGTCCACAACGAGGCGCGGAGGAGAAGATCCCTCATGTGTCTCGTATTAATAATAACACACACAGAAGCTGTAGTCTCGGAGAACCATGGCGATAGCGTCCCTGTGAGACTGCCTGATGTGGGTCAAAACACGTCCGGCGGGAGGAAAAAGACGGTTTTACACGAAATCCGCACGTCTCGGTGTCGCGTGGGGGAACCCGAAGCCAATCAAATTCGTCATTAGCGATGGCCTCGCTTGAGGCCCCCGCTGGGAGCGTCACCATACACCGTCCAAATTAAGCATCCCAGTCATTACAGCGTGTAGCGCAGAGGGACGGGACGTCACACAGTCGTTGCGTAACCAGCCCTCCGTCGGAGTGTGTCTCAGTTTCTCACGAACAAAACTTGTGCCAAGCACTGTTCATTTCGCAGAATAAAACTATGATGAAAAATGTTCGTCGGCTACCTTTTAGAACAAATAAAAACTAGACTATAAGTGACTAGTGGAGAAGAGATCCAGTAAAGTAATTTGGGTGGGTGGGTGTCGCGCTCCGAAAAAAGCCGATCTACAAGCTCGCAACGAGTCGCAGCGCGACACGTTGTGAGCTTGTAGATCTGCTATTCTTGGCACAAGGCCAGTGAATCAAGCATTGCGACGTGGCGTCGTCAACGCCAGCAAAACCTGACAAAGAATGTAGTCTACTACATCAACTGTAGATTCAGTTGAGCAAAATCGTATATTTTGTCAAGTAAGACTACACTAAAACTAAAACATTCGAGATGACTAAAATGTAAGCCATTTACCATGAGAGGGAGTGGGTTGTTGGCTGATTTACCACTGTTTCAGGGTTGTGGCACGAGGCGAAGCCGAGTGCAAAACAACCCTGAAATCAGCCAACAACCCACGACCCTCGAATGGTAAATTGCTTTTCTACAACTTCTACCATATAAATGAAAGAAAACACAGTTGTAACTTGCAAGATCTTGGAAATGTTACAACTGCAACACAACAGTGGGCGGGGTCCGTGAGCCAACTCAAGGTTGTTGACTGATTTACCACTGTTTTAAGACAATCAGAATCCAGTATTTGAACATGTGACTACAAAAAGTGGTAGAAATGAATAACGCTAAATGGAATTTTATTCAAAAGACTATGACAAAAACTACATACAAATTTGCTGTACAAATCACCACTAATCTCGTGAAAGAACTTGTGCCAAGTATGTTAGAAAGCTTGTCTTCTTTTTCTGGGTCACATGATGAATGCCAGCCAGTCAGAGCACGCCGCCTCAGAAAGGCCTCCGTCTCCATCACAATAAAAACCGAGAGGGCAGAGAACCGTTCTTTTCCCCTCGCCGTTGTTGATATAATGTCACCTGCGAGTGAAACGAATTGGCTAGGATAACAATACGGTATAGGTGGTGTCACATGTCGATGCTTACTCTTACTCCATCGCTTCTCATAACAACCGCAATAACAGGGATGACAATGCGTGAATCCTGCCCTTTGAAAAAAAACACACTGTGGAATCCAGCCCTTTTTCCAACGCCTTTCTCAGGTGATGAGTTTTCATTCGTCAACAATACCACGGGCAATTTTTGCCCGGTGCTTAGACTTTTGCGCTCATTGACATAAGCAGAAAATGTCTTCCTTTTCAATAACCATGTCAGTTAAAACAAAAAGAAAAGAAAAAAACTGAACAAGAGAGACACCGTGGAGAGAGACTGTAAAAGAAAGAGTTTCAGAAACAACCCCACAATTCATGCTGAAATGTAATACCATCATCATTACGCCTAAACCAGTGGTTCTCAAAGTGGATTGCAGGGACTCTCTAGGTTCCTTTTCTTTTGACAGTGTACAAATGGAACCAAATGGACCCTAACGGGCCCATTTGGTTCCATTTGTACACTGTCAAAGTCAAGGGGAGACCTTCAAATTTCAAAGTTTGAGAACCACTGGCCCAAACAACAGCAGAGGAAGCAGCCCACTGCTGGCACTGATTCATGGAAGGGTGTCTGCCCTCCTTTCTGGCGTCCATTTGAGAAACGGTGTGAAGTTTTATCAACAAGCACACAACCTGAATTTAGGGGAAAACGCTTTCTTTCTCTGTGTCTCTCCACTTATGTGTCTCTGGTTCACGTCGAGGGTTCAAGCCCCCCTTAATTTGATCACTGAAGACCTTAACAACAGTAACCGTAACCCCAGTCGTCCCCCTCCCCCCTGATGTCGGACCCCCGAGGTCCTACCTGAGGGGAACCGTTCGATGACGGGCTGGCTGTCCACCTGTAGCGTGGCGTTGCCGCCGCTGCGCGTGAAGCGCACCACGTGGTACTTGCCGTCGCTCACCATCACCGCACTCTCCTCGATGGAGATGTCGTCCGTTCCCACGTTGAAGATCACGCCGATCTTTCCCCGTTCCTGCGAGAAGAGAGAGAGAGGGAGAGAAAATGTCACGCAGTGTTAAAATGATGCTCTTTACCTTTAGTCCTGACTGTAACCTTTTCCGTGGCGTGGAGGAGATCAATTAAAGAAAGGACACCGATGTTGTTTTCTCTATTCAGCAATTCGTCGACACCGGATTTTTGAAAAATCCAGAAATGTTTTGCAAGTCTTTGAATATTTTTGACCCGATTCTATAAATGTCTTCTAAATCCTTCTCCTAAAATCAGTGGTTCTCAAACTTTTTCATGTCAAGGACCCACATCTCAAATGTTGTTCCAGGGATCACCCAGAAGCCAATAGTTGAGTTACAAATGTCTAGATTCTAGATTTTTTCAAAAAATAGCAGATCTACAAGCTTGCAGTGCGGCACTCGGTGTATACATTAATTCTAAGCCAAAATGGGTTAAGGAAAGGACACCAACGTTGTTTTCTCTATTCAGCAGTTCGTCGCCACCGGGTGGCAAACTGCAAAATAATTATCCAGAAGATAGGATAAATAAAATAAGACATATGCACACATTGTTTTCCGCTGTGTTGCTTTTTGATATGCACACTGTGTACTTCTATAGAGGCATCTAAATAATAATAATGAATAATAATGGATTGCATTTTATAGCGCTTTTCTAAGCAAGTCGCGAACTCAAAACGCTTTACAACGGTCCATTCATTCATACATTGGAAAGTGAAGTGGCGTCGACGCCAGCGCCCTCACTTCCCACATTCACACACCAATGGTGGCAAGCTTGCACCAACCAACTCATTGAACTCAAAGAGCATAGAGTTTGTTTATGAATGTGTTAAAGTATCAAGACACTGTCTGATATGTACTGAGCCTGAAACGATACCTGCAGCTGTTTAGATAGTTTACTACATTACGTGCTGTGCACATCGAAAAACCAGAGATAACTAAACAACCTGTGACTTAACTTCTTTTATATTCCTGAACCGATTATAAATGGTAAATGGTGAATTTATATAGCGCCTTTATCCAAGGCAACGATGGCGGAGGGAACCATGCAAGGCAAATCAACTTGCTCGCCAGGAGCAACTAGGGGTTCACCCTCAGTGTTCCAATGACGGTTTCTCTACCCCTGAGCCAGTGCCGCCCCATTATATGACAAAGGTCGCAATGGACCAATCCCCAATCACATACACACCCATTGTAACTGTTACAATGGGTGTGTATGTGATTGGGGATTGGTCCATTGTTCGGAAATAATGTTTGTTCATACAGTAAGCTGGCCCTGAGGACTCTCATTCACTACAGTGTATTTCACCGAACTTCCGCTGAGACTTTTCCACCCATGAGCGTCACGGCGCATAATAGCGTGTCCCTTCCTTGATTTACCTTCCTTGGAAATTACCTTTCAATTGCATTCGAGCCAATGAGGGGCTGGGTGATCCCCATAATCCAATCGCAATCCACTTTGAAACTGAACAATAATATTTACCTCCCAGATCGTCTGGGTCCGGGACCCCTAGGGGGTCCCCAGAGTTACTACAGGGGGTCCTCCAAATCTTTGAGCGATAGAAACCTTTTTTCTTTTTCTTTAACCACTTGAACCCGAGTGTCCATATTCTGGGAACTTTAGCCAAAAATAGCAGATCTACAAGCTCACAGCACGAGGCGTTGTGAGCTTGTAGATTGGCTATTTTGGGCAAAGAGGTTTGGTGTAGAAGGGAAAAAGAGCAGACTGAAAGGTCAAGTTTATTAAGTATTGACGGTTCAAGTGGTTAAATATCTGAAAACACAAAATGACATGAATCCAAAATACACTGACGATTGTGCTGTCAAACAATGAAACTATATGGACTCTCTCAACTAAGGGGTCCTTGAACCTGAAAACATTGAAACATTGAAGACCCCTGGTCTAGACCGTTTATTCCTGACCTCCGGGACAATCATCAGAACGACTCCTCGCCGTCCATCAGCGTTAGACAACAAGAAGAGGACGACGGAGGCGCCTTTGGTATTCATCAACCTTGTGATGGCCCTCCTCTCTCCTATCTATTAGCACTGACAGCCTCCCACTGCTTCTAGTTTATTACAGTCGCCAAACACACACACACACACACACACACACACACACACACACACACACACACACACACACACACACACACACACACACACACACACACACACACACACACACACACACACACAATCTCCCTCCCTCCCTCTGTGGTTTCTGTCCTCGGTCCCTGCAAAGGTCAAAGTCATTCCGTCACGTTACAGTCTGCTCTGCCAAACGACGGGGGCAGGGGCGTCAATTGGGTATGGCAGGGGTGGTATGCAGCTGCCATACCCTGGGTCCAGGGGCAAAAATAAAAGTTATTTTAAAATATAAATCCATGAATGTCTCTTTGTCTATCTGCGCTGGTTATTATGTTAAATTACAGTAAAATAACTACAAATGCAATATTTTACAAAATGGTCACTTTATTAACAAGGTATTATAATTATATTCTCCCCATCTTGACAACATGGTATATTCCCAGGTTCCGCAGGTCAGCTGCACAGGTGCAATGCATTATTGTTAATTGTGGGACGATTACTAACATGCCAAGTTTAGCTGCACTTGAACAACCGTTCCAGGCTGCCATATCCAGCCCAAGAAACCGTAGAAACCCGGGGAAAAAATGGACGAACCCCGATTATTTTCATGACTCCCATCTTTGCCATGCTTTTGTTGAACTGACGCCACTGGAGAAGGGGGGAGAGGTGGAGAGAGAAGAGAAGAAAGAACAAAACGGAGGGCACAGAGTCAGTCTGAAAAACAGAAGGACTGAGCAGATACTGCTAGACAAAACCATTACATTAGAGATGCTCTCTCTCTCTCTCTCTCTCTTTCTTTCTCTCTCTCTCTCCCCTTCTCTCTCTCTCTCTCACGGCACCAGGCACGTGCACACATACATGACATCAAAGGGGGCTCGAGCCCCTGCCCTTTTATCCATCTGTAAAAAAAAGTGCCCTCTCCGGGCCATGAATGCAGTTTTTACTATGGTGAAAGAAATGCAAATTCCTCCTCTTTCCATGCCACACCTGAAGGCAGCGTTCAAGAGAAATGCCTTGTCCAAACTCTGAACTCCTGAACTTGAATGCAGCATCTTATGTTGAAAGAATTGCCCTCTCTGTGTAGAAATCCATGCCGTTACGCCACATCTCCAGTATTAACTTGAATATGCTTAGTTCAGTGCGGTATCAAGCACCGAAAATAGCAGACCTCCAAGCTCACAACGCGTCGCAGCGCGACGCGTTGTGAGCTTCGAGGTCGGCTATTTTCCATGTTTTCACCAAAAGGCCATTTTGGAACTTCCAGCCCCTGTCTCTCTAACATTCTCTGCACGTCCCAGGCACCACCATCCTCTCACGGCACTACGATCCTCTCCCCCAGTATTTTCGGGGACTTAAACAGTAATACCCCGCGGCAAAGTGGCGGCCATTCAAAACGTCCCTCCCCTGCTGAGACAGCTGGGCCAAATCCCTTCCTGGTAGACACAGGGGATCCAGGCCTTGTTGGCCGCGCATTGGTCGCGGGTGGGTAGTAAGTAGGGTGCTGCTATATCTGCCTGCAGCAGCTTGGGCTTCCCAAAAAAAACAACTTCATTGATAATTGATCTCATTAACTATGTGCATTTTATTCAGCTATACCTTATGGCGGGGAGGTACCGCGGGAGGTTAAACCGCGACTTTTTTGGCTCCCGGCGTTTTTCCATTATTCACGGCTGATTAACTGTTTAAAAAAACGGATAGGGCAAAAAATAAAACATCGCCCCGAATGTTAATTGTACTTTAAAGTATTAGGTTTAACTGAGTAAATAAGCGCAGAGGTTGTACAGTAGCTTAATGAGCGGTATAATCGCAGCCAAATTTATGTGCATTCTAAACCAACCTCACAGTATTAAAAAAAAAAAAGTAGTAATGGTATTCGAGCCAGGACCAGGGCATTGCCATGCGCTTGGCGACAAGAGCGATTAGGGTATTAATTGAGCATGCTGGAAGTGCTTTAAGTGGAAATGTTTGGCGGGTGTGTTTGGTGCCGGAGGGGAGAATCAACGCAGGGACAGAGACAGAGTGACTGTCAAAATAATCAATGTGATTCATCATCGCAGTGAAAACACAGCGCAGTACAGGAGTTTCAAAAGTCCAAATTCAAGCAGAGTTCTCATGCCTTCAAGGTGCATCCTTGGTTTTCATTCTGATACCATCCATTTCATTACATTATAGTATTGTCTAAGTGCGCTTTTAGCTTTACTAGGCGTTGAGATAGCATATCACAATAGGTACAGTAGGCCCAGAGCCATCTATTAGAGATTTGCGCCAGTGCGGGGGCAGAAAACAACGCCGGTCCATCCATCTTCAAACGCTTATATCCAGAAATCGGGTCACGGGGGTAACAGTTCCAACTGGGATTTCCAGAGTTCCCTATGCTGAGTAACTTCCTCCACTCCTTCCGGGAGTATACTGAGGCGTTCCCAGGCCAGTGTGGAGATATAATCCTTCCATCTGGTCTTTGGTCTGCCACGGGGTCTCCTCCCAGTGGGACGTGCACCGAGGACCTTCCTAGGAAGGCGCTCGGGACGCATCCGTACTAGATGCCCGAACCACCTAAGCTGACTCCTTTCCAAGTGAAGGAGCAGCGGTTCTACTCCAATTCTCAAGTGGTTCATGTAACTCGAAATAGTGACACAATGACTCCAATAAATTCTGTGAACTTCCGTTTCAGCGCTTTGTCACTATTCTGCAATAGAATAGAAGACATGGCCCGATGACTTGAACGTACGTGGCGTAACTCTCCAATAGACAGCTCTGGGTATAAGCCTAGACGTCACCTACAAGAGTTAAGGCAATGCAACATGACCGGTGCCTCGGACAGACGAGCTGCCTTCATCAGGTGTAAAGGGTAAAAGAGAAGAACATAAAAGAAAAACCCTTTCACTTATTCATGAGCAGGCTGTTCGATGCAGGTCTCCTCGGTGGATGATCTCATTCTCACCAAGGGAGGGAAGTAACGGTATGGTTTCAAATGCCACGACGGGCCTCTTCATGTTACTCAGTGACCCTGACAGTCCCATGCCACTTCTATTCTCCCCCTCGTGCTTTTTCACCAATCCAATATCTACTGAAGCAGTACAGTACAATCATATTTTGTACTTAAGTAAAAGTATCAATACCCTATTGTAGATATGTAAGGGATAATGGCTGGCTCTGCGGTGGTTGTCCATACATAACAGACCGACGCACAGACAGGCGCATTATCCCGCTTATTACCTCGCTAAATAAAAGTAATAATTTGACTCAAAACTAAAAACAAAACAAAGTATTTGCTTGTTTACAGACGGCTGAAAGTATTCCACAAGCCGGGTAAGTCGGTATCAAACATCTACTTCAGTAGAAGTAAAGTACCAAAAGTAAAAGTACTCACTAAGCAGAATGTCCCTTTTCACAAGTGTTTATGAAAATCCTTTGGAAACAGGATACTGTATGCTTCTGAAAAGTAGTGGAGTAGAAGTAAAAGTATATGATTTTTCACTGCTCCAATATCGATCCTACAGCGCACACACACATGGAGGTGGTCAGGAAGGTGAACACACACAGCGGGTGTGAACATCAAAGCTTTTGGCCTTATTGACGCACACTATGCAGTTGATACCTGTATCTATTGTAGAGTTATATAGTGGAGCCAAAATGGTTCCCGGGGAAGGAACCAAATGATCCTTGTCAGAAGCGGGGATGAGGGAACAACCAGAATGGGGCTCCCATTACAGCTCACCAAACAAGATGCTCAGAATACTCGTAATACCTCTGCCGAGAGAATTAATTCAATTTGCCTGGATGAATCCATCCTATTACAGTCTGAAGAGGCTTGAAGAGGACAGCGAGAAGAGAGGGGCGGAAGAGAGAGAGAGAGAGAGAGAGAGAGAGAGAGGGATAGAGAGAGCATTTGAGTGATATTTACGGAAAGATTAGCATTTGTGTTCCGCAACATTAGGACTGGGGCGTCGCACCAAATTCTGGGCCCTGGGTACGAGGATTCACTGCGGGCCCCCCATGAATGTTCTTCATAGGGGGAGGAGGGGGGTGCCGTGCTGCGAGCTTGTAGATCTGCTATTTTTGAAAAATTGTGAACATTTGTGCAAGTCTTTGACTAAAATCCTTCTTAGGTTTTTTTTTTTTTAAATGTGAAGAATCCCCAAAATGATATGTATTTGGCCACGGACCCCCATCTCAAAACATGTACTTCCAGGGACCCCGCCCAGAAGCACACATTTTCACAACTTTTCAAAAAATAGCAGATCTACAAGCTCGCAGCGCGGCACTCGGTGCCGTGCTGTGAGCTTGTATATGTGCTATTTTTCAATAGATTAAAGTATAAAATAATGAAGGCCCCCTCCAACCTTGGGCCCTAGTAACTCAGTCCCACTCCCCCCCCCCCCCCCCCCCCCCTCCCTCCCTTGTGACGCCCCTGGGAACGTATCGAGCCCATTATGTCAGGAAGCTGCTGGGAGCCACTGGCTTCTCTCTCTCTCTCTCTCTCTCTCTCTCTTCTCTCTCTCTCTCTCCTCTCTCTCTCTCTCTCTCTCTCTCTCTCTTCTCTCTCTCTCTCTCTCTCTCTCTCTCTCTCTCCCTCTCTCTCTCTCTCTTTAAAGATGATTCCGGCATTGCGGTAATGACATTTTAATGGCCGCTTCCCCCCTTTAAGCGAAAAAATATCTCTGTAAGGGGAAAAGGAAATATATGTACAGTATATATATAGAGAGGCCTTAATCCTCGGATGACTGGAGGCAGTGAAGTCGCAACAAACGCTTTAAAAAGGACGGGAGTGGTGGGTTAGGTAACTGACCACAATAAGCCCTAAACTGCTCTTTAAACACAGAGGCTCCCTAAATGACTGCTAAGCGCGCCTTTAATCTGCTTTCGGTAGTCGTCTAATGTCGGGAATAATGTCGTTTCTTGCTGTTTTATGGACGTTGGATGGGGGGAACGCTCCGCGTCAATCAGCGAGGTCGGCAGGGGGGGTCCGCTTCCCAACTTTGGTTGTGTGTGTGTGTGTGTGTGTGTGTGTGTGTGTGTGTGTGTGTGTGTGTGTGTGTGTGTGTGTGTGTGTGTGTGTGGGACTGGGGGAATGTATTATCGGGCGGCCAGGATCCATGAGGGTGGAAATTTAAATGAATGTTTGATTAACATCTTGAATCCCCAAGGGACGCTCCATCCCAGTTAATACATGCCAGGCTACGAGAACTCCATAACGATAACACAACAGCTCGCACGGCTCAGGGCTTCGAAGACGTTCGATAGTTCAGCGTCACTTTCGTCCGACACTGGTGAATGCTAATCTGGTGAAATGCCGACCTGCCGACAGTGGTGAATGCTAACCTGGCGAATGTTAAAGGATTACTTCACCACTTTTCAACCTAATCTTCGTATAATAGGTCCTCACTAATGTTCATAATACAATAACATTGTCCAAGTCTCTTAGGAGAGCTGTGGGAAGTTCAGAAATCATCAATGTGACATCATCGATGGAGAATCCAAGCTAATAGAAAAGGCAGGCTTTCTATTCCTGAAAAGTTGCAATGTTAAAGTGGAAGCTATTGTTCTCACGATAATAAAAATCTAAAATATTTTTTCAAAAATATTGTTAAAAAAAATCTGTCAAACGATGATGTCCCATGACGATGGATTTCTGAACTTCCCACAGCTCTCCTAAGAGATTTGGAACGAGTAGATTTTTTCTTTTTGCAATTTTATTATGAACAGTAGTGAGGAGCTATTATATGAAGATAGGTTGAAAAGTGGCAAAGTCCTCCTTTGAGCTGGTGAATGCTACCATACCTAAACCTAACTCTTACCCTAACCTCAGTAAAACTATGCCTAAATCTAACCCTAAAACCTAACCCTTAACCTTAGTTGGACTAACGATTTCACCCCAGGGCTTCTACTACAGAGCTTTGACACAGTACAGTCTCTGTCGCGCCCGTGGCTTTTCAGAATGCCACACACTGTACCGTGGGCGCTATAGCCAGAGCATATTGCACTTTAAGCCGGGGAAAGATGCTTGAAGATCAGACTCGGATTTTCTCGACAAGCCATCAAACGCAAAGTTTGACGTCCCAAATGCTCACGCATGCATGCCAGTTACAACAAAGATGTTGACTGTCAGTGATTTAATTAGCTCTCTCGTAAGGAGAAGGGCAGAACAAGAAAAAAACACTTGAAAGCCCTTTAGAAAAGCTCGAGAGGGCGTTTGAAAATTCCTTTTCAACCTGACCTTGCAGCACGTGAGCGCATACACGGTGAGGTAATCACACGCTGGCGAGTCCGGAATGTGAATGAGGTGTACGCCAGACCGTGGATACTGTGCTGCTTAACTAGTTTGTGTGTGAGCGTGTATGTGTACGTACAGGGGCGTCACAAGGGGGGGGGGGGGGGGGGGGGGGGGGGGGGAGTGGGACTGAGTTTACTAGGGCCCAAGGTGGAGAGGGCCTTAATTATTTTATAATTTAGCTATTGAAAAATAGCAGATATACAAGCTCACAGCTCTGTGAGCTTGTAGGTCTGCTATTTTTGAAAAAGTCGTGAAAATGTGTGACAAATCTTTGAATTTGTAACTCAAATTTAGCTTCTGGGGGGTCCCTGGAACTAAAATATTTTGAGATGGGGGTCCCTCTTGTGAAGGTCTGTGGCCGAATACATATCATTTTGGGGGTCCTTCACGTGAAAAAGTTTGAACACGACCACTGACATAGAAACAGTTTTTTCAAAAAACCTTGAAGGATTTGAAATATTCAAAGACTTGCACAAATGTTCATGATTTTTCAAATCTACAAGCTTGCCTGTGAGCTTGTATATCTGCTATTTTTCAATAGTTAAAGCACAAAATAAAGTGTAATAATGTGTCTAAATGGGTTAAACCCCCTCCCCCTATGAAGAACATTCATGTGGGGGCCCGCAGTGAATCCTTGTACCCAGGGCCCAAAATTTGGTGTGACACCCCTGTGCATACGTACGTACGTGTGTGTGTTGGTGATTATCAGTCGTCAGAGAGAGAGAGAGAGAGAGAGAGGCTGTGAGACAGGGACGTGCAGAGAATGTTAGAGAGGCAGGGGCTGACATTTCTAAAAGGGCCTTTGGTGAAAATACCGAAAATAGCAGACCTCCAAGCTCACAACGCGTGATGCGTTATGAGCTTGTAGATCTGCTATTTTTTTTAAATCGTGAAAATTCGCCTTTGAATAATTATTTCAAATCCCTCTAGGGTTTTTTTTTTTTTTTCTTTTTTTTTTTACCTATGTTTCTATGTCAGTGGTGCTCAAACATTTCATGTCAAGGACCCCCAAGATGATATATATTTGACCACGGACCCCCATCTCAAAATATTTAGTTCCAGGGACCCCCCAGAAGCAAATGTGTCCCAATCTCACTGAGAGCAGTCATCTCGGAAAGTACAGCTTTAGACAGGGACTGAAAATACCTTTTTTTTTTTTTTCACTAAAATGTGATAAAGCCACTAAAGCATTTCA
>NC_137821.1:45162222-45182455 GCF_963921795.1 Nannobrachium achirus | reverse complement strand
CCGTAACCCCAGTCGCCCCCCTCCCCCCTGATGTCGGACCCCCGAGGTCCTACCTGAGGGGAACCGTTCGATGACGGGCTGGCTGTCCACCTGTAGCGTGGCGTTGCCGCCGCTGCGCGTGAAGCGCACCACGTGGTACTTGCCGTCGCTCACCATCACCGCACTCTCCTCGATGGAGATGTCGTCCGTTCCCACGTTGAAGATCACGCCGATCTTTCCCCGTTCCTGCGAGAAGAGAGAAAGAGAGAGGGAAAATGTCACGCAGTGTTAAAATGATGCTGTTTACCTTTAGTCCTGACTGTAACCTTTTCCGGGGCGTGGGGGAGGTAAATTAAAGAAAGGACAACAACATTGTTTTCTGTATTCAGCAGTTCGTCGACACCGGGTTTCTGAAAAATCATTTGTGCAAGTCTTTGAATATTTTTGACCCGATTCTATAAATGACTTCTTAATCCTTCTTCTAAAATCAGTGGTTCTCAAACCAATGGATAATGAATAATAACGGATTGCATTTTTATAGCGCTTTTCTAAGCAAGTTGCTAACTCAAAAGCGCTTTACAATGGTCCATTAATTCATACATTGGAAAGTGAAGTGGCGTTGACGCCAGCGTCCTCACTTCCCACATTCACACACCAATGGTGGCAAGTTTGCACCGACCAACTCATTGAAACTCAAAGAGCATAGAGTTTGTTTATGAACGTGTTAAAAGTATTGTGAGACTGTCCATCATTGCCAGTCTGACAACCACATGTACTGAGCCTGAAACGATACCTGCAGCTGTTTAGATAGTTTAATAGATTACGTGTTGTGCACATTGAAAAACCAGAGATAACCAAACAACCTTGTGATTTAACTTCTTTTATATTCCTGAACTGATTATAAATGGTAAATGGTGAATTTAAATAGCGCCTTTATCCAAGGCACCGATGGCGGAGGAAACCATGCAAGGCAAACCAACCTGCTCACCAGGAGCAACTAGGGGTTCACCCTCAGTGTTCCAATGACGGTTTCTCTACCCCTGAGCCACTGCCGCCCCCATTATATGACAAAGGTCGCAATTGTTCGGAAATAATGTTTGTTCATACAGTAAGCTGGCCCTGAGGACTCTCATTCACTACAGTGTGTTTCACCGAACTTCCGCTGAGGGTTTTCCACCCATGAGCGTCACGGCGCATAATAGCGTGTCCCTCCTTGATTTACCTTCCTTGGAGGGGGGGGGGGGGGGGGGGGGGGCGGGGCAACTGAAATTACCCTTCAATGCATTCGAGCCAATGAAGGGGCTGGGTGGTCCCTAACCACCATAATCCAATCGCAACCCCTAGGGGTCCAGGACCCCTAGGGGGTCCCCAGAGTTACTACTGGGGGCCTCCAAATCTTTGAGTGATAGAAACCTTTTTCTTTTTCTTTAACCACTTGAACCCGAGGTGTCCATATTTTGGGAACTTTAGCCAACTGCGAGGCGTTGTGAGCTTGTAGATCGGCTATTTTCGGCAAAGAGGTTTGGTGTAGAAGGGAAAAAGAGCAGACTGAAAGGTCAAGTTTATTAAGTATTGACGGTTCAAGTGGTTAAATATCTGAAAACACAAAATGACATGAATCCAAAATACACTGACGATTGTGCTGTCAAACAATGAAACTATATGGACTCTCTCAACTAAGGGGTCCTTGAACCTGAAAGCATTGAAGACCCCTGGTCTAGACCGTTTATTCCTGACCTCCGGACAATCATCAGAACGACTCCTCGCCGTCCATCAGCGTTAGACAACAAGAAGAGGACGACGACGGAGGCGCCTTTGGTATTCATCAACCTTGTGATGGCCCTCCTCTCTCCTATCTATTAGCACTGACAGCCTCCCACTGCTTCTAGTTTATTACAGTCAGTCGCCAAACACACACACACACACACACACACACACACACACACACACACACACACACACACACACACACACACACACACACACACACACACACACACACACACACACACACACACACACACACACACACACACTCTCCCTCCCTCCCCCTGTGGTTTCTGTCCTCGGTCCCTGCAAAGGTCAAAGTCATTCCGTCACGTTACAGTCTGCTCTGCCAAACGACGGAGGCAGGGGCGTCAATTGGGTATGGCAGGGGTATGCAGCTGCCATACCCTGGATCCAGGGGGGGGGGGGGGGGGGGGGAATAAAAGTTACTTTTAAATATAAATCCATGGATGTCTCTTTGTCTATCTGCGCTGGTTATTATGTTGTTAAATTACAGTAAAATAACTACAAATGCAATATTTTACAAAATGGTCACTTTATTAACAAGGTATTATAATTATATTCTCCCCATCTTGACAACATGGTATATTCCCAGGTTCCACAGGTCAGCTGCACAGGTGCAATGCATTATTGTTAATTGTGGCACGTTTACTAACATGCCAAGTTTAGCTGCACTTGAACAACCGTTCCAGGCTGCCATATCCAGCCCAAGAAACCGTAGAGACCCAGGGAAAAAAACAGACAAAACCCGATTTTTTTCATGACTCTCATCTTTGCCATGCTTTTGCTGAACTGACGCCACTGGAGGAGGGGGGAGAGGTGCATGGAGAGAGAAGAGAAGAGCAAAACGGAGGGCACAGAGTCAGTCTGAAAAACAGAAGGACTGAGCAGATACTGCTAGACAAAACCATTACATTAGAGATGCTCTCTCTCTCTCTCTCTCTCTCTCTCTCTCTCTCTCTCTCTCTCTCTCTCTCTCTCTCTCTCTCTCCCCTTCTCTCTCTCTCTCACGGCACCAGGCACGTGCACACATACATGACATCAAAGGGGGCTCGAGCCCCTGCCCTTTTATCCATCTGTAAAAATAAAAAAAAAGCCCTCTCCAGGCCATGAATGCAGTTTTTACTATGGTGAAAGAAATGCAAATTCCTCCTCTTTCCATGCCACACCTGAAGGCAGCGTTCAAGAGAAATGCCTTGTCCAATCTCTGAACTCCTGAACTTGAATGCAGCATCTTATGTTGAAAGAATTGCCCTCTCTGTGTAGAAATCCATGCCGTTACGCCACATCTCCAGTATTAACTTGATTATGCTTAGTCCAGTGTGGTATCAAGCACCGAAAATAGCAGACCTCCAAGCTCACAACGCGTCGCAGCGCGACGCGTTGTGAGCTTGGAGGTCGGCTATTTTCCATGTTTTCACCAAAAGGCCCTTTTGGAACTGCCCCTGCCTCTCTAACATTCTCTGCACGTCCCAGGCACCACCATCCTCTCACGGCACTACGATCCTCTCCCTCAGTATTTTCGGGGACTTAAACAGTAATACCCCGCGGCAAAGTGGCGGCCATTCAAAACGTCCCTCCCATGCTGAGACAGCTGGGCCAAATCCCTTCCTGGTAGACACAGGGGATCCAGGCCTTGTTGGCCGCGCATCGGTCGCGGGTGGGTAGTAAGTAGGGTGCTGCTATATCTGCCTGCAGCAGCTTGGGCTTCCAAAAAAACAACTTCATTGATAATTGATCTCATTAACTATGTGCATTTTATTCAGCTATACCTTATGGCGGGGAGGGTACCGCGGGAGGTTAAACCGCGACTTTTTTGGCTCCCGGCGTTTTTCCATTATTCACGGCTGATTAGCTGTTTAAAAAAACGGATAGGGCAAAAAAATAAAACATCCGCCCCGAATGTTAATTGAACTTTAAAGTATTAAGTTTAACTGAGTAAATAAGCGCAGAGGTTGTACAGTAGCTTAATGAGCGGTATAATCGCAGCCAAATTTATGTGCATTCTAAACCAACCTCACGATGCAGTATTAAAAAAAAAAAGTAGTAATGGTATCGAGCCAGGACCAGGGCATTGCCATGCGCTTGGCGACAAGAGCGATTAGGGTATTAATTGAGCGTGCTGGAAGTGCTTTAAGTGGAAATGTTCGGCGGGTGTGTTCGGTGCCGGAGGGGGGATATCAACGCAGGGACAGAGACAGAGTGACTGTCAAAATAATCAATGTGATTCATCATCGCAGTGAGAACACAGCGCAGTACAGGAGTTTCAAAAGTCCAAATTCAAGCACAGTTCACGTGCCTTCAAGGTGCATCCTTGGTTTTCATTCACTAAGATACCATCCATTTCAATATTATAGTATTGTGTAAGTGAGCTTTAGCTTAGCCAGGTGTTGTGATAGCATATCACAATAGGTACAGTAGGCCCAGAGCCATAAGAGATTTGCGCCAGTGCGGGGGCAGAAAACAACGCCGGTCCATCCATCTTCAAACGCTTATATCCAGAAATCGGGTCACGGGGGTAACAGTTCCAACTGGGATTTCCAGAGTTCCCTATCCTGAGCAACTTCCTCCACTCCTCCCGGGAGTATACCGAGGCGTTCCCAGGCCAGTGTGGAGATATAATCCTTCCATCTGGTCTTTGGTCTGCCACGGGGTCTCCTCCCAGTGGGACTAGGAAGGCGCTCGGGAAGCATCCGTACTAGATGCCCGAACCACCTAAGCTGACTCCTTTCCAAGTGAAGGAGCAGCGGTTCTACTCCAAGTCTCAAGTGGTTCATGTAACTCGAAATAGTGACAAACGCCCATAGACGCCAATGAATTCCACAAACTTCTGGTTCAGCGCTTTGTCACTATTCTGCAATAGAAGTCAATGTAGAAGACCGATGACTTGAACGGAGGTGGCGTAACTCTCCAATAGACAGCTCTGGCTATAAGCCTAGACGTCACCTACAAGAGTTAAGGCAATGTAACATGACCGGCGCCTCGGACAGACGAGCTGCCTTCATCAGGTGTAAAGGGTAAAAGAGAAGAACATAAAAGAAAAACCCTTTCACTTATTCATGAGCACTGAGCAGGCTGTTCGATGCAGTTCTCCTCGGTGGATGATCTCATTCTCGCCAAGGGAGGGAAGTAACGGTATGGTTTCAAATGCCACGGAGGGCCTCTTCATGTTACTCAGTGACCCTGACAGTCCCATGCCTGCTCTATTCTCCCCCCTTGTGCTTTTTCACCAATCCAATATCTAGTGAAGCAGTACAGTACACTCATATTTTGTACTTAAGTAAAAGTATCAATACCCTATTGTAGATATGTAAGGGATAATGGCTGGCTCCGCGGTGGCTGTCCATACATAACAGACCGACAGCCTGATAACTCACCGAGGCGCATTATCCCGCTTATTACCTGGCTACTAAATAAAATTAATAATTTGACTCAAAACTAAAAACTAAACAAAGTATTTCCTTGTTTACAGACGGCTGAAAGTATTCCACAAGCCGGGTAATAAAGTTCGGTATCAAACATCTACTTCAGTAGAAGTAAAGTACCAAAAGTAAGAGTACTCATTATGCAGAATGTCCCTTTTCACAAGTGTTAATGGAAATCCTTTGAAAACAGCAGATGCCTCTGAGAAGTAATGGAGTGGAAGTAAAAAGTATATGAATTTTCACTGATCCAATATCGATCCCATCACGGCACACACACATGGAGGTGGTCAGGAAGGTGAACACACACAGCGGGTGTGAACATCAAAGCTTTTGGCCTTATTGACGCACACTATGCAGTTGATACCTGTATCTATTGAAGAGTTATATAGTGGAGCCAAAATGGTTCCCGGGGAAGGAACCAAATGATCCTTGTCAGAATCAGCGGGGATGAGGGAACAACCAGAATGGGGCTCCATTACAGCTCACCAAACAAGATGCTCAGAATACTCGTAATACCTCTGCCGAGAGAATTAATTCAATTTGCCTGGATGAATCCATCCTATTACAGTCTGAAGGGGCTTGAAGAGGACAGCGAGAGAGAGGGGCGGAAAGAGGGAGAGAGAGAGAGAGAGAGAGAGAGAGAGAGATGAGAGAGAGAGAGAGAGAGAGAGAGGGATAGAGAGAGCATTTGAGTGATATTTACGGAAAGATTAGCATTTGTGTTCCGCAACATTAGGACTGGGGCGTCGCACCAAATTCTGGGCCCTGGGTACGAGGATTCACTGCGGGCCCCCCATGAATGTTCTTCATAGGGAGAGGAGGGGGTGCCGTGCTGCGAGCTTGTAGGAGGGGGTGCCGTGCTGCGAGCTTGTAGATCTGCTATTTTTGAAAGATTGTGAACATTTGTGCAGGTCTTTGACTAAAATCCTTCTTAGGTTTTCTTTTTTTTAAATGTGAAGATCCCCAAATGATATGTTTTTGACCACGGACCCCATCTCAAACATATAGTTCCAGGGACCTCCCCAGATTTTTTTGAGTTACAAATGTTCGCTTAAAAAAAACACATATGTTCAAAGAATTGCAACACATTTTCACGACTTTTCAAAAAAATAGCAGATCTACAAGCTTGCAGCGCGGCACGAGCTTGTATATCTGCTATTTTTCAATAGATTAAAGTATAAAATCATGAAGGCCCCTCCACCTTGGGCCTGGTAACTCAGTCCACTTCCCCCCCCTTGTGACGCCCTGGGAACGTATCGAGCCCATTATGTCAGGAAGCTGCTGGGAGCACTGGCTTGCTTTTTCTCTCTCTCTCTCTCTCTCTCTCTCTCTCTCTTCTCTCTCTCTCTCTTTAAAGATGATTCCGGCATTGCGGTAATGACATTTTAATGGCCGCTTCCCCCCTTTAAGCGAAAAAATATCTCCGTAAGGGGAAAAGGAAATATATGTACAGTATATATATAGAGAGGCCTTAATCCTCGGATGACTGGAGCAGTGAAGTCGCAACAAACGCTTTAAAAAGGACGGGAGTGGTGGGTTAGGTAACTGAGACACATAAGCCCTAAACTGCTCTTTAAAACAGAGGCTCCCTAAATGACTGCTAAGCGGCCTTTAATCTGCTTTCGGTAGTCTTCTAATGTCGGGAATAATGTCGTTTCTTGCTGTTTTATGGACGTTGGATGGGGGAACGCTCCGCGTGCCCGGTCAATCAGCGAGGTCGGCAGGGGGTCCGCTTCCAACTTGGTTGTGTGTGTGTGTGTGTGTGTGTGTGTGTGTGTGTGTGTGTGTGTGTGTGTGGTGTGTGGGACTGGGGGAATGTATTATCGGGCGGCCAGGATCCATTTGGGTGGAAATTTAAATGAATGTTTGATTAACATCTTGAATCCCCAAGGGACGCTCCATCCCAGTTAATACATGCCAGGCTACGAGAACTCCATAACGATAACACAACAGCTCGCACGGCTCAGGGCTTCGAAGACGTTCGATAGTTCAGCGTCACTTTCGTCCGACGCTGGTGAATGCTAATCTGGTGAAATGCCGACCTGCCGACAGTGGTGAATGCTAACCTGGCGAATGTTAAAGGATTACGTCACCACTTTTCAACCTATCTTCGTATAATAGGTCCTCACTAATGTTCATATTAAAATAAAATTGTCCACGTCTCCTAAGAGAGCTGTGGGAAGTTCAGAAATCATCAATGTGACATCATCGATGGAGAATCCAAGCTAATAGAAAAGGCAGGCTTTCTATTCCTGAAAAGTTGCAATGTTAAAGTGGAAGCTATTGTTCTCGCGATAATAACAATCAAAAATATTTGTTCAAAAATATTGTTAAAAAAATCTGTCAAACGATGATGTCCCATGACTATGGATTTCTGAACTTCCCACAGCTCTCCTAAGAGAGTTGGACCGAGTAGATTTTCTTTTGCAATTTTATTATGAACAGTAGTGAGGACCTATTATATGAAGATGGGTTGAAAAGTGGCAAAGTCCTCCTTTGAGCTGGTGAATGCTACCATACCTAAACCTAACTCTTACCCTAACCTCAGTAAAACTATGCCTAAATCTAACCCTAAAACCTAACCCTTAACCTTAGTTGGACTAACGGGACGTAGAAATATTGAGATTTCACCCAGGGCTTCTACTACAGAGCTTTGACACAGTACAGTCTCTGTCGCGCCCGTGGCTTTTCAGAATGCCACACACTGTACCGTGGGCGCTATAGCCAGAGCATATTGCACTTTAAGCCGGGGAAAGATGCTTGAAGATCAGACTCGGATTTTCTCGACAACCCATCAAACGCAAAGTTTGACGTCTCTGCCAAATGCTCACGCATGCATGCCAGTTACAACAAAGATGTTGACTGTCGGTGATTTAATTAGCTCTCTCGTAAGGAGAGGGGCAGAACAAGAAAAAACACTTGAAAGCCCTTTAGAAATGCTCGTACATGGAGAGAGGGCGTTTGAAAATTCCTTTTCAACCTGACCTTGCAGCACGTGAGCGCATACACGGTGAGGTAATCACACGCTGGCGAGTCCGGAATGTGAATGAGGTGTACGCCAGACCGTGGATACTGTGCTGCTTAACTAGTTTGTGTGTGCGCGTGTATGCGTACGTACAGGGGCGTCACAAGGGGGGGGGGGGGGGGGGGGGGAGTGGGACTGAGTTACTAGGGCCCAAGGTGGAGGGGGCCTTAATTATCTTATACTTTTAAGCTATTGAAAAATAGCAGATATACAAGCTCGCAGCGCGGCACCGAGTGCCGCGCTGCGAGATTGTAGATCTACTATTTTTGAAAAAGTTGTGAAAATGTGTGACAAATCTTTGAATTTGTAACTCAAATTTAGCTTCTGGGGGGGTCCCTGGAACTAAATATTTTGAGATGGGGGTCCCTCTTGTGAAGGTCTGTGGCCGAATACATATCATTTTGGGGGTCCTTCACATGAAAAAGTTTGAACACCACTGACATAGAAACAGTTTTTTCAAAAAACCTTGGAAGGATTTGAAATATTCAAAGACTTGCACAAATGTTCACGATTTTTCAAAAATAGCAGATCTACAAGCTTGCTGTGAGCTTGTATATCTGCTATTTTTCAAAAGTTCAAAATAAAGTGTAATAATGTGTCTAAATGGGTTAAACCCCCCCCCCCCCCCCTATGAAGAACATTCATGGGCTGCCCTTAGTGAATCCTTAGTACCCAGCGCCAAGAATTTGGTGCGACAGCCCTGTGCGAGTGTGCGTACGTACATAATATGTGTGTGTGTGTGTGTGTGCGTGTGCGTGTGCGTGTGTGTGTTGGTGGTTATCAGTCGTCAGAGAGAGAGAGAGGCTGTGTGACAGGGACGTGCAGAGAATGTTAGAGAGGCAGGGGCTGACATTTCTAAAAGGGCCTTTTGGTGAAAATATCGAAAATAGCAGACCTCCAAGCTCACAACTCGTCGTGCTGTGTCACGTAGTGAGCTTGGAGGTCGGCTATTTTCGGTGAGCGCATGATACCACACTGAACAAAACATAATTAAGTGAATACTGGAGATGTGGCGTAACGATGGATTTCTACACAGCGAGGGTCATTCTTTCAACATAAGACGCTGCATTCAAGTTCCGGAGAGTTCGGATTTGCAAGATTTGCACACATTTTCACGACTTTTCAAAAATAGCAGATCTATAGGCTTGCAGCGTGGCGCTGTGAGCTTGTAGATCTGCTATTTTTCAACAGCTAAAGTATAAAATAGTTAAGGCCCCTCCACCTTGGGCCCTAGTAACTCAGTCCCACTTTCCCCCCCCTTGTGACACCCATGGACAGGAGCAAAAAAGGGCAGAGAGAAACAGCGCTTGATGAAAAAGAAAATGGGAGCGAACCTTGATGATCCTCCAGAGCCTCAAGGTGCTTGGAGATCAAAGCTCCTTTTGAAGATGTCAGTATCTGTTTCTCTCTCTCTCTCTCTCCGCCGTTCTGCGAGCACGTTATAGTCAATTAAGTAAGGTGCGGGCGAAAAAAAAGACTAAGGGAGAATGGCAACGCTATTTTTCGAGGATTTGTTTCCACCCCGGTTTTCGGCTCCCGAGAGGCTCGCTCGCGGTTCAGGAGACAGCTTAAGCTTTTGTCTAAAAAACCCAACATCAACAACACCTTCCTTCCGATCCACCTCCGCACGTCTTGTCTT
Source organism: Nannobrachium achirus (assembly GCF_963921795.1). NCBI lineage: Eukaryota > Metazoa > Chordata > Actinopteri > Myctophiformes > Myctophidae > Nannobrachium > Nannobrachium achirus. The sequence continues at coordinate 45,172,599 of NC_137821.1, read as the reverse complement.
ATTTTATTTCCTTTCTTTGTCTGGAATGGATCGGCTGCCATATTCTGAACGTCTCTCTACATCCATACAGCAGATTTTTCCCCCTGCCTCTCATTATAGAACAGTCAAAGTCAGGAATAATGTTATGTTTCTCCCTGCTTTTATGCCGGTGGTGGATTGCTTCTTGTGCCAGTCAATCAGCAGGCTTTGGTATAGGACAGGGGTCTTCAACGTTTTCAGGCCAAGGACCCCTTAGTTGAGAGAGAGATGAAGCAGGGACCCCCACAACCTTTTCATAGATTCCATATAGTGTCATTGTTTGACAGCACGATCGTCAGTGTATTTTGGATTCATGTCAATGTGTGTTTTCAGATATTTAACCACTTGAACTGTCAATACATAATAAACTCGACCTTGATCTGTACTTAGTCTGCTCTTTTTACCCTCTACACCAAACCTCTTTGCCGAAAATAGCCGATCTACAAGCTTGCAACGCCTCGTTGTGAGCTTGTTGGCTAAAGTTCTCAGAACATGGACGCTAGGGTTCAAATGGTTAATATAAAAAAGAAGAAAGAGAGGTTTCTATCACACAAAGATTTGGAGGACCCCCTGTAGTAACTCAGAGGACCCCCTATTGAAGACCCCCATGGTATAGGTATGCTGGTAACTTTGCGTGTGCGTATGTGTGTGTGTGTGTGTGTGTGTGTGTGTGTGTGTGTGTGTGTGTGTGTGTGTGTGTGTGTGTGTGTGTGTGTGTGTGTGTGCGCGCGTGCGCACAAGCGTTCCTGTGTGGCTCCATCTAGGATGCCTTTTCAATTAATGTTTGATTAACATCTCGAGCGCCCGGGGACACGGCAAAAATTCCATCCAGTTAATGCGTATATCAGGCGAGAACTCCACAGCAGTATAACATGTTTTCGACTGACATTAATATACGCACGTCTCTCTCTCTCTCTCTCTCTCTCGAGGCAATATAGCCGAACAGATTGCGCGCGTTATAGTCAATTAAGAAAGGTGTGGGCATTATTCAAGGATATATTTAGGAGATTAGTAGGCTGCTTAACCGTGACTACCACCAATACCCGTCATTGTCGGGTGAAAACCTTCTATGTCCAAAACCGTTCGTTTTGCATTTATCATTTTGAAAATGAGTTAAACTAGCGAAGGCAGCCGATCAGATCTGCTGTTTTCACTACTTTTGCGCGACGGCCTCGTATGAAGAAGCAGGGCTTTACTTCGCAAAAGAAACGTACATATTTGTAACTTGGAGATACAAGGTTTCCACCCGTCAACGACGATATATACAGTACCTTCACTTGTCTTTAATCGACCGTCTCTCTATATTTCCCTGTATAAAACCTTTTCTCCCTCATTATAGAGGAGTCAAAGTGTCTCTAGTGAGCCAAGTGCACATAAACTATTTGTCACAATTATGCCACCCCCCTCCCACATGCACGCACACACACGCGTCGAACGTGCACAAAATCCTCCTAATTTCTCTCCGTTCTTTCTCATCAATCCTCCACGATCTCAGGAGAATATGAACTACCGTATTTTCCGGACTATAAGGCGCACTTAAAAGCCTTTAATTTTCTCAAAAAACTACAGTGCGCCTTATAGTCCAGTGCGCCTTATATATGGATCATTCATTGACATTGACATTCCCTTTAGCACAGCTCCATCTGTTTGATGCATAACGCAACGGTAGCGTCTATTATGTGCGCCTTATAGTCAGGTGCGCCTTATATATGAAAACAGTTTGAAAATAGACCATTCATTGACAGTGCGCCTTATATTCAGGTGCGCCTTATAGTCCAGAAAATACTGTATATAGAATTATACATCTGATATTATGCCACCGTGATATTATGTCAAACGTTCGTTGCTTGAGACATACAAAACAAATGTGCCATTTCAAAACTTCATACGTCCTGCCATTGGCAAGACATGTAGATTTCCAGTGGATTGGAAGAACATTGAGCTTGTAGATCTGCTTTTTTTGCTATTTTTATGACCTTCTTTATGACTTCTTCAAAGTTTAAATCTACCTATGAAGGTGGATTCTGCTTTTCAATGGGAATGGATTGGTTTCTAGCCATTTGCGAGTTTCTGCAAAAATACGCTCCATTCTCCATACATTTTTTAAAGACAAAACAGGGAAAGAAACCTGTGAAAAACATTGCATTTGCAGGAAATGTACAGGAAAAGAGCAGTAAAGCCTGAATACTTGAAATGGCACAAACGTAGGCATCGAGTGATGTGCAAAAAAATGTAAGCATATTGCAGTTTAATTCGCTAAAAGTCAGCCAACACAGGGATGCTGACAGAACCCTCGTTAAAAAACCCAGGACAAAAATCCACTCGTCCTAGACAATTTGCCCTCCTGGCCCCAAAACTGTGGAATAAACTCCCTGTCGCACTTAGAACTACAGACTCACTCGCTTCCGCCGTGGACTGAAGACTCACCTCTTCAGACTCCACCTTCCCTCAATGACCATACATGAAGCTATATAGCATTTTCAGGTTTTAGACGTTTTTTTACTGATTAGGTGCGTGGTCTACCTATGTTATTGTTTTTTTCTAGATTGATATTCCTATGCATTTGTTATATTGTTGTTAATGTACTGACATATTATCTCGCTTATTATAGTGATGTGTATTACCTGCTTATTGTAAGTCGCTTTGGATTAAAAGCGTCTGCTAAATGCCTAAACTGTAAACTGTAAACTGGATAAGAACCTTACACCTCTAAATGGACAAAAAAATCCAAACGAACGTGAAAGATGTGAGTCGGAGGACATCGGTATAAAAGCCGCACCGATCCATATGGTTAATGAACAGAGGAATCTGCACGAATAAGGCAAAAAACTTAAATGTGACTTTTAAAAAGCAGAAGAAGGAGATGGGACCACACAGAGATGACTCAGCGGGACATTGACACAAACGGATGCAGCCATTTAACCCATTTAGTTCTAGAATTATTTAATGCTTTAACTATTGAAAAAATTGCAGATATACAAGCTCACAGCGCGAGTGCCGCGCTGCGAGCTTGTACATCTGCTATTTTTTTAAAAGTCGTGAAAATGTGTGTAAATCTTCGAATAATATGTATTTTTAAAGTGAACGTTTGTAACTCAAATTTTGAGTTACAAAATGGTCCTGGAACTAAATATTTTGAGATGGTGAGGGTCCGTGGCCAAATGCATATCATTTTGGGGGTCCTTCACATGAAAAAGTTTGAGAACCACTGACATAATCAGTCTCTCAAGAACAGACTAACTGAGCTCCAGTTAAGTTAAAAGGACCTTTTCTTTGACGATGGCTGGCCAGATTGCTGACATAGAAACAACATAGGTTTTTCAAAAAAAACCTTAGAAGGATTCAAAAGACACTTATAGAATCGGGTCAAAATTCAAATGTTCATGATTTTTCAAAAATAGCAGATCTGCAAACTCTCAGCGCGGCAACTGGTGCCGCGCTGTGAGCTTGTAGATCTGCTATTTTTCATACAATAATACACAATAACGTGTACCCGTTCTGAATGGCTTAAAACTTGGTCAAGGTGGGGTTGCAATTTATGTGCGGTACCATGCCTTCAAACCCGCCCTAACGGAACGTTACGGCGCACCATTCATCATCGACCGGCTCACACTTTGCCTTGATTATGATCCATCACAGCCGCACCTCAGAGCCCATATAATACTGTATATGTGATCAAGCCTGGGTATAAATGCCCTGAGTTGCAGACGACCGTAGGTATATTTGCTGTACGGGGTGCCTATACATCAGCACCGGCACGGCACTGGCAGCGAGGGGGCAAAGCAGGGCCTGATTAAACCATTTAGATCGGGAAAGAGTCTGTCACGTTATATCTTAACCACTTTAACCTATTATTTTATGCTTTAACTATTGAAAAATAGCAGATGCCGCGCTGCGAGCTTGTAGATCTGCTATTTTTGAAAAAAAACGTAAAATAATTGCGCAAGTCGATTTTAAAAGTGCCTTCTGAAATGTTTCTACATTATGCCAGTGGTGCTCAAACTTATTCATGTTAAGGACCCCCAAAATTATATGTATTTGGCCAAGGACCCTCATCTCAAAATATTTAGTTCCAGGGACCCCCCAGAAGCAAAATTTGAGTTACAAATGGTCGCTTAAAAAATTCATATGTTCAAAGATTTGCACACATTTTCACGACTTTTTAAAAATAGCAGATTTTTCAATTAAAGTTAAAGTATAAAATAATAACAGGTCTAAATGAATTAATAGGACTGGAGACCGGACCGGACTACCCGGGGAGAACCCATGAATCCTTGCCTGCTTTATATGGATATGCCTTCGCAAACACTAACACACACACCAGGGACGTGCTGGGCCCCTGATTCAGCCCGGGAAAAAGAGTTGGAGAGGCCCTCATTGCGCGCTATAGAGAGCTGCTGCTACTCAAAGATTTGTGACAAAGTGACAAGCCAGTGGGCCAATTACATGAGTTATATTTCGTCATTGTCGGGTAGAAACCTTGTATGTCCAAAACTGTTTGTTTTGTATTTATCATTTTAAAATGATTTAAACTAGTGAAAACAGCTGATCAACGAACACACAACGCCTCGCGGTGCGAGGCGTTGTGTGCTTGTAGATCTGCTGTTTTCACTACTTTTGTGCGACGGCCTTGTTTCTGCCCGACAGTGACGATTTACTTTGTTGGCTGCCCAGCCCCCGGGAATGAACCGGCTGTTCGGGAGTTGTCCCGCTTTTCCCAATGTCCAGCACGTCCCTGACACACACACACACACACACACACACACACTCACGCATGCACGCACGTGCACACACAGGCACTTACACGCATATACCATAAGCCATATGATAAAATATGCAGTCTGGGAATATTAATATTTCATACAAGCCAACAATACAACAATGGGGCGCACATGTACACTCCAGGTTCCGTAACTAACTGATATTATGCGTGATTAACGTTCTCTTTTTTCCCCGCACGGTATTTTGCAGTTACACACGATTACAGGGCTGGTGAATGCTTTCCTTACATAAATGGTGCATTTACTTATAGCACTTTTTTATCCATGGCGCTTTACATTGGTTGTGCATTACATTCGTCCATTCGCACACAGATTCACACACCGATGGTGGAGGAAACCATGCAAGGCACCAACCTGCTCATTGGGAGAAATTAGGGGTTCAGATTCTTGCTCAAGGACTCTTCGAACATTAACTCTGGGTGAGCCAGAGATCGAACTGGAAACCTCATCTGACGCTCTACCGGCCACTCTACCCTTGAGCCACTGCCGCCCTTTGGATCATTATACTGTATGACATGGGTGTTGTTACTCTTATGTTTGAGCTTACCACAAGGCAGAGGTTTTTAAACTTTTTCCATGTCAACGACCCCTAAATTAATGTGTATTTGGCTGTGGATCCCCATCTGAGAAGACTTTGTGCCAAATGTGCCAAATCTTTGTGCCAAGATTTGTGGTGTTAAAAAAATTCTAAAATATTTTCATGTTTACGAATACAGTAGGCCTATATATATTTTATAGAAAATATCTGATGCACTGTATATACTGTAGGGCCATGGGGTCCCCACCTTGAGAACCCCTCCATTAGACCAAACACATAAGCTGAGTGTACAAACGCCGTAAGGGTTTCCATTCGTTCCAATTGTACACTCTCAGAGTTACAGCCCCATGAGGGCCCATTCGATTCCTAACTATCCATTACTTATCTGAGGACCCCCTGGGTGGACCCCTGAGGTTCCCCGGACCCCCACTTCGAGAACCACCACCATATTGCACGTCCTCTCCCTGGACTAATTAGAAATATATGTTCCTAATCAGCTCATTGGAACATAAACGTTGGATATCATATCGAGGCTTGAGGGGGAGACCCGGCACGTCATGATGCGAGCCTTGAAGGATCGAGAGAGAGAGAGAGAGAGAGAGCGTGGCCACGGCTATAATCTCCCCGCTCCGAGAAAAAGAAGGAAAAAAAAGAGCTGCAGTGTTATGTAAGCCTCCACAGGCTTGTTGCGTAACATGTAGGCCATCGGCTGCGAAAGGATAAATCTCTCCCCGCAATCCCCGGCGTTCCACTTTGCATGCTCTCCTCCTTGTCACTGTGGTGGCGAAAGAGGGGGCGAAAGATTGTGGGGTACGACGACGGCGCCTCGGCGGCCAATAATTTACATTCATATTACCGGCGTTATCCGACCTTCGCGCACATAACTGTATATTTGACGACCTCCTCTTTCCCGTGCCGCGTGCATGGCCCCTCTTGCCTGTAAATGATACAGAGGGGGATCGGTGATAAAGGGGGTTCTGTTAGCTGTGCGTGTGTCGGAGCAATCGAAGCTGCGGTGGGTGTAGCAGAATATGTGTATGCTGCATATTTTATCGCACAAACATGCATGTTCTTGCATGCACGTGCGTGTGTGTGTGTGTATCGTCGCTGTCAGGCAGATTCCTCGTATCTACAAGTTTCAAAAGGGGACTTCCGAAATCTCATTAGTCCTACATCTCATTAGTCCGAATTTAGTTAGGGTTAGGTTTAGGCATCGTTTTACTGAGGTTAGGGTTAAGGTTTGGGTTAGGTTTAGGCATAGTTTTACTGAGGTTACTTAGGGTTAGGTTTAGGTTTAGGCATAGTATTTTTCACCAGGTTAACATCAACAGATTCTGACTAATAGGATGTAGGAACAATGAGATTTCGGACCAATGCCATGGCACCGTTTCTCAATAAGCTGATCTTTCGTAAATTAAAGCCCTATTTCATCGCAAAAGAGTCTTTCACAGTAGTGAAATTAGCAGATCAAGCTACAAGCAAGTACTTGTAGATCGGCTATTTTCTTCTTTTCCTTCCAGCTGTTCCCTTCAGGGGTCGCCGCCACAGCGAATCATCTGCCTCCATCTCACCCTGTCCTCTGCCTCCTCTTCTTTCACAACAACCACCTTCAGGTCCTCTTTGACTACATCCATAAATCTCCTCTTTGGTCTTCTCCTCTAGGCCTCCTGCCTGGCAGTTCCAACCTCAGCATCCTTCTACCGATACACTCGATCACTATACCTCCTCTGTCCAAACCATCTCAGTATGGCCGCTCTGGCCATCTCCAAAACATCTGACATGCCCTGTCCCTCTAATGCAGGGGTCTTCCACGTTTTCAGGCCGGAGACCCCTTAGTTGAGAGAGAGTTGAAGCAGGGACCCCCCACAACCTTTTCATAGATTCCATAGTTTCATCGTTTGACAGCACAATCATCAGTGTATTTTGGAATCATGTACATTTGTGTTTTCAGATATTTAACCACTTGAACAGTCAATACTTAATAAACTTGACCTTTCAATCTGTACTTAGTCTGTTCAAAACTCTTTGCCGAAAAATATTTTTGGCTAAAGTTCTCCGAATATGGACACTAGGGTTCAAGTGGTTAATATAAAAAAGAGGGAAAAAGTTTCAACCACTCAAAGATTTGGAGGACCCCTTGTAGTAACTCTGAGGATCCCCTAGGGGTCCCGGACCCCCTGTTGAAGACCCCTGCTCTAATGTACCCGTTCTGTTCTATGGGCTATTTTCACTATTTTAAATCGCTTTTAAAATAATAACAAAAAAAGGACGGTCTTGGACATACAAGGTTTCCGCCCGACAACGACGATATGCATTTGCACGTTTATATGCGTACAGTACATGTCCCTTCCTTTCTTTATGTGCCTTCTCTCTCCTCGTGCCAAATCGCCTCTCTCTCTCCCTCCCTCCCTCCCTCTCTCTCTCTCCCATATACTTGTGCTCACAGCCAACTCATTTGTATGTGTTGGCCGTAATGCCCGGCGGTCACCTTGAGAAGTTGCCCCATCTCCCCATCTTAATAGCACTTTATCTCTCCCTCTCCCTCTCCCCACCTTTCTTCTCTCCCCCCCCCCCCCCCCCCCCTCCTCCCCCTGCGCCTGCGTTGTTGTATATCTTTCTCACACACACACACACACACACACACACATTCACTGCTGCATGCTCCTGGTCCGGCCAAATAAACAGCAAGGCGGCGAAGACTCGACCACAAAGAATCAAGATCTCATATAAAATCCGCTGTGTTATGGACAGAGATATCGGGGTGTGTGTGTGTGTGTGTGTGTGTGTGTGTGTGTGTGTGTGTGTGTGTGTGTGTGTGTGTGTAGGGACATGCAGAGAATGTTAGAGAGGCAGGGGGCTGAAATTTCTAAAATGGCCTTTTGGTGAAAATAGCAGACCTCCGCGCATCGCAGCACGGTCGGCTATTTTCGGCGCTTGATACCACACTGAACTAAGCTTAATCAAGTCAATACTGGAGTCAATACTAGGGTCGATACTGGCATAGTAGAGCATGGATTTCTACACAGAGAGGGCAATTCTTTAAAGAGAGTTTGGACAAGGCAATTCTCCATGGCATGGAAAGAGGGTATTTGCATTTCTTTCACCACCCTAAAAACTTCAATCATGGTCTGGAGAGAGTACTTTTTTACAGACAGATAAAAGGGCATAGGCTCAAGCCCCCTTTGATGTATGTGTGCACGTGCCTGCGTATGCGAGTGTGTGTGCGCGCGCGCGTGTTTGTGTGTGGTGTGGTGTGGTGTGGTGTGTGTGTGTGTGTGTGTGTGTGTGTGTGTGTGCGTGTGAATGTGTGTGCGTGCGTGTGCGTGCGTACGTGCGTGCTACCCAAGCATGACTCCCACTGTGGGCCAATGGGACTGAGAATGTGTTGACTGGGCTCACACTTTCGTCCTGCGTAATATAAATTAGTCGGACGGGTAAAAAAAAAAGAAAAAGAAAGGAGGATAGTAGCAATATTTATGCTAATGTATAAAGAGAGAGAGAGAGAGAGAGAGAGAGAGAGAGAGAGAGAGAGATCCCTCAAGGTAAACAACATCTTCCATAATCCTGATTATGCCGTCAAGTAGAAGGCAGATTTTTCTCGCTCACTCAATGTCAGCCCAGGGCATCAGCGAACACCATCGATCTCAGAGGCATGCGCACACTCGCGCGCACACACACTCGCGCGCACACACACACACACACACACACACACACACACACACACACACACACACACACACACACACACACACACACACACACACACACACACACACACACACACACACACACACACACACACACACACACACACACACTCGCATACGCAGGCACGTGCACACATACATCAAAGGGGGCTTGAGCCTATGCCCTTTTATCTGTCTGTAAAAAAGTACTCTCTCCAGACCATGATTGAAGTTTTTAGTATGGTGAAAGAAATGCAAATACCCTCCAATACACACCAATAAATGCATAAGATTGCGTGTGAGCCAGTGGTGTAAAATAACTAAGTACATTTACTCAAGTACAGTACTTAAATGAATTGAGGATGTTTTACTCTAAAGGACTACTAACAATTTTCAGTACTTTTATACTATTTCCGCCATTTGAAAATAGCCGATTATAGATCCACAAGCTCACAATGCTGCTATACCCTGGGTCCAGGGGGGAAATAAAAGTTACTTTTAAATATAAATCCACAAATGTCTCTTTGTCTATCTGTTCTGGTTATTATGTTGTTAAATTACAGTAAAATAACCAAATATTTTACAAAATGGTCACTTTGACAAGGTATTACAATTATATTCTCCACACTTGTATTCTCCCCATCTTGACTAAAAGGTATATTCCCAGGTTCCGCAGGTCAGCTGCACAGATGCAATTCATTATTGTTAATTGTGGCACGTTTACTAACATGGCAAGTTTAGCTGCACTTGAACAACCGTTCCAGGCTGCCATATCCAGTTAAGAAACCATAGAAACGGGGGAAAAATAGAATGTACTTCTTAAAGTAAATGTATCATGCCTGTTGCTAAGGTATGGCAACATGACTGGTGTCTTGCACGCGCGCGAAGGCGCGCGTGCAAGACACCAGTCATGTTGCCATACCTTAGCTTTTTCTGAGCTGACACCACTGGCGGTGGTGTTGATGTGTGTGCCAGACTGATGGATGTCGTCCTTCAACACGCTGAACCATCAGCCTTTGCAGGGTAGAGTAGCGGCCTGACCCTCCGCTCGCGCTCTCCTCCTCCTCCTAGACGCGGCGGCGCGCCGCCTGGGAACGGATAACGCACCGTGGCGGGGCCTGGAGGAGGCTCGGCCAGGTGGTGCACACAGACCATATGCTCCTGGTGATATTAGCGCAAAAGACCCCGGGTTCGAATCTGACCCCTGGTATTCATTTGTCTCCGCGTGTCTCTCCCCTCTCTCCGTCCTTGGTTTCCTCATGGCTCTCTAGCGTGTCTGACCTACGGTTCAGTTCAGTACAACGTGCAGTGCAACAATGTGCCGTCTGTCATAATAATAAGCATAGAAATGCCA
>NC_137821.1:45102554-45162022 GCF_963921795.1 Nannobrachium achirus | reverse complement strand
AAATGCCAACAATACATGAAAAATTAAGATATATAACTAATTAACCGTCAGGGACGCGCAGAGAATGTTAGAGAGGCGGGGGCTGACATTTCTAAAAGGGCCTTTTGGTGAAAATATTGAAAATAGTAGACCTCCACCCTCACAACCTGTGAGCTTGGTTGTCTATTTTCAGTGCTTGATACCACACTGAACTAAGCATAATCAAGAGAATACTGGAGGTGTGGCGTACGGCTTTTCAACATAAGATGCTGCATTGAAGTTGAGGAGAGTTTAGACAAGGTAATTCTCTTGAATGCTGCATGCCTTCAGGTATGGCATGGAAAAAGTGTGTGCACGTGCCCAATCGATGCACACATCGCCATTCTAGCAAGTAGGCCTATGGATTTGGTGCACTCAAGGGCTCTGATATTTCCCAGTTACCAAGAGCTGATGCAGGCATGCACACATTTGTCTCTCTCTCTCTCTCTCTCTCTCTCTCTCTCTCTCTGTCTCTGTCTCTGTCCTCTCTGCGTGTGTTTATTGTGTGTTTGCCCATGGCTTGGCTCCAGCTGAGCGCACACACACGCACGCACGCACACGCACGCACGCACGCACGCACGCACGCACGCACGCACGCACGCACGCACGCACGCACGCACACACACACACACGCGCCGGTGGAATTGGAACCGCCACACTGCTTTTGTGCAGCTCTGTGTCGCACAACCCACCAGTGGGTTGTGTGACCAATTGAGCTCACACAAGGCGGCTGGCTTTGACCCGCTCCAAAACATCTGTGTTTTATGTTTTTCCCATGTGCTTGCGTGCGCGTGTGTTACTGTACGTGTTTGTGTGCATGCATAATGCACACATACACCGTACAATCACTCCTTTTTTTGGAATGACAAATAAGTGTGACATTGGTTTCATTGTTCTCACCGAAGACACATTTTTGTGTGAGTCTATGTTTCTATGCGATGCACCAAATGAAGGATTCGTTGTCGAATTGCTTGCAGCGATGGAGGGGAAGGGAAACGTTGGGCTCTATTTTCACTAACCTCTGCCTTTTTTTTTACTATTTTGAAAAAAACATTTTTAAATAGTTCAAATAGATGATCCACAAGCTCAAAACGTGTTGATGTAGATTGTATATTTGAAGTATTTAAAAAATAATTCAGTGCAATGTTTTCTCAGGGCCACCGAGCACTATAATCGTCGTTGTCGGGTGGAAACCTCGTATCTCCAAGTTTCTAATTTATACGTTCTTTCGCAAAGTAAAGCCCTGCTTCATCGTACAAGGCCGTCACACAAAAGCAGTGAAAACAGCATATCTACAAGAACACAACGCCTCGCACCTGTAGTTCGGCTGTTTCCACTAGTTGAAATCATTTTTAAAATGAAACATGCAAAACAAACGGTTTTGGACATACAAGGTTTTCATCCGACAACGACGATATACTTTGTCTCAACGCACACCATGGGCTGCAAACTCACAAGGACATCTTTAGCGTTCCGCGGTGCGGTGTAGTCGTGTAGTGTGTGTGATAAATCTGTCAAGCGTCTCCAATAAATTTCTGACGCTATACCTCTCAACGCTCCTTTATCGGGAGAGGAATGAACAAACGCCGGCAGCGACGGGGCGGCACATCGAGGGGTGGCGAGGGGGGGGGGGGGGGGGGGGGAGGGGTATCTCTATGCCACTTTGAATCAAAAACGGAATCATCCCCGGCACAATTTTCGGGGTGGGAGAGACGTGGGAGGCTTTGCTTCGCTGGCTTCTCGACGGTTTTAAAAGAGCCGAGGACGTCGGGAGACATTCACTAAGCCACTGTTCCAAGATGTCAGTCCGTTAGACGGATCAAGATGTTATAAGGGGAACTCATAGAGGGTAAATGGAGAGAGAGAGGGTTGTGGGGGAGCGTTTTTTTTTTTAGCCTTTATTTATCTAAGGCAGTGGTTCTCAACCCTTTCCGGCCAGCGTTCGTAGGTATCACTACTCACCCCACGGAGGTTAGGGTTAGGGTTAGGTTTGGTTGTCGAAAAGTTAACTTGTAGAAATAGCAAGACGCTCCTGTTTACAAAAAGGCTAATCTTTATAGTGTGCCAAGTCTGCCAACATTACAAGCTAAACCAACATTAAACATTAGCGTGATAGGCCTACTAGAAAAAGAAAGAAAGAAGAAATTTGAGTATTGGAATAAGCACAAAAGCTAAGATCAGGGATACAGAGCCCCCATTATCAAGGCAAGTGAATATTTGAATGTGCCAAGGAGGAAATTATAGACAGAAAGAAAGCGATGCTTTTCTCAATTTACGGCATGACTGAAAGGCAGAATGAACAGAGACGAAGAACCAAGACAAGGATGAAAAAGACAAAATCTAAGAGCAAACGCAAGCACCAAAATAAAGTAGTAGTAAGAAGTAATAATAATGAATCGAGAACATGAAAAGGCCCATGAGAGGCTTGTTTTCAGACTAAGAAATGCCAAAAGACACCAGGAAAAGAATAAATCGTCACTGTCGGGCAGAAACCCGCATCTCCAAATTTCACATTTGTACGTTTTTCGTAAAGTAAAGCCTTGCTTCACCATACAAGACTATCACCTAAAACTAGTGAAAATAGCAGATCTACAAGCACACAACGCCTCGCACCACAGATCTACACACAGAACTGCTATTTTCACTATTTTAAATCATTTTTAAAATGATGAATACGAAACGAGCGGTTTTGGATATACAAGGTTCCACCCGACAACAAGAAAATACGAGAATATTGAGCGCTTGGCCAGACTGTTGACTCCCCGATTTGCAAATGCTCCGTCATACAGTCTGGAATAACGTTAGAAGAAAAAATATTCAAGCATATTGTCACAGTCGGGCAGAAACCTCGTATCTGCAGTTTCAAATTTGTACATTTTTCGAGGCGTTGTGTGCTTGTAGATCGGCTGTTTTCACTAGTTTAAATCATTTAAAAAATGATAAATACAAAACAAACAGTTTTGGACATACAAGGTTTCCACCCGACAATGACGATATTTAGCTTGCAGCTTAGCAGAAATTACATTTTAAAATATATTTTCATGAATGTAAATGCCAGTTTTTCCATTCCTCGTCGGTCAGGAGCTGTAGTTCCAGACTCTATATAGCATTCGGAGATTGTGGAATAGTTGTCTGGCTACGCGAGACTAGGGGTCTGGCGGATGGGAGAGGCAAGCATGCAGGTGGTGGGTGGGAGATATCGTGGTGGGGCGGAGGAGGGGTGGTTAGGGGGGGGGTAGCGTGCTCTGCTCTCCCACTGATACGGAGCCAGGGAAGGGATTTGTGATTCCTGCTGATGTGCAGGATCGATGCCCGGCACGTCCCGCAGCCTCCCCCAATCCATCCTCCAGCCCCAAATCCCAGCTCTGGCCCAGACCATGTTAGCTATTTGTAAGTCTGGAGCGACTGAACAGCGAGACACACACACAACACTTCTACATCACACCCTCAATCCTCCTTGTCTGTCCTCACTAGGAGGCTGCCTTTTGTCTGTATCGATCTTCCTCTCTCTATCTCTTCTTTCTTCTGCCTCCCTCGCTCGGTGCTTCCTTATCGTCCCTACGCTTTACCTTCACTTAAGCCTCTACTTTACTTTGACTTTTGCTGTCTACTCCTCATCATTACGCTCAACCGCCCACTCTGGCAATCTCACCCCTCTCTCTTTCTCTCTCTGTCTCTACAGTATCATAACTGTGTTGACCGGTGGAACTACGTAACTTTGGGCTCCGTGGAAAAGTAGTGATCTCCACGCCTCGTGAGCGACTGAGAACCAAGAACTGGCTGAATTGGGCCGGCGGTGTATAGAACAAGACCAGGCATCCTTCGCTACTGCATTTGGTATGACACATGCATGCACGACACACTGCAGTGCACGACAGCTGAGTCATTGTGTAAATATAGTTGTCATTTTCACTGACTGGCATGTGTACTCACATACCAGTTGACAGAAAATTCCCTTTCTGTCCGTTCCTGCCTTTCGCTTTGTATTTTCTAAAGAGGCAATGTCACGACAACTGACAGGGGAGCGTGACGATATTGCGACATCTGTTCGGCGGCCCATTCTTTCAACACAAGTAAATGTTAACCTGGTGAAAAGCTATACCTGCCGACGCGGGTGAGTAGCTAACCTGCCGACGCTGGTTGTCGAAAGAATGACACATCGAAAGAGCGAGATTTTCCCAACTGACAGTATCCAAAAAACTAACTTTATATTCACTGATTTGACCACAGTGACATTACATTTTACATTACATTTTAGGCATCAGGCACTCTTATCACTCAGAAGCAAGTGTGTAATCTCAGTAAATGGTATAAACGCTAGTCAACCCAGGACAGAGTAAATAGTCATATAAGTAGAGGGCAAAAACTCAGAGGACACTCAAGAAGATTGCTAAGTTTTTGAGCCACTGGAAATATAGAGAGATATCATTGAACATCGAGATCCCTTGAAGAGTGTGCCTTTAAGATAATATCCATAATAGAGCGCTTGACTTTACTCCAAAGTAATGCCAATAATCTTTACCTGAGTTTACTCTGCGTTTCAAATGGGGTAACTTTTTGAAGCAACTTTCCAAGTCGCCTATACATTTGAGAACAATGATGAAAAATAGCAAAAGTTGAAGCTCCAAATTGAGATGAGGACAAGGTAATGTTTGTGTCCTTGGTTGAGAGCTTGTGACAAAGAGAGAGGGGATATTTGTTTTAGCTGTTTTTTCCCCCCTTTGTTTGTAGATGCTTGTGATGTGTGCGAAAGTTGGTGAGTTAATCTGCATGTTTGTGCTTTCTGTTTGCATGTCTTCTGTGTACTCTGTGCATGTGTGTGTTAATGGAGGACAAGAGGGGAGATAAGTCGTACCACTGTTATAGAATGGTCTTGACCTTCAGGATAAATAAAAATAAATCTGCATTTTCTGCCCACCACACACATACCTCCACACACCTCCTTGTACGCAGGTTCCGTACCTGAATGCAAAGTTGTAACTGAATAGTGAATAAGCACTGCTATGACGGTTCAGTGCCATTACTCCCCGGATTCATTCATCCAATCCTCAATTTCTACTCATTTTCTTTCTTTGGTTTCTATCCTGTATGAAGGCGATAATGCACACCAAGGTTTCCAGATAGGAACATAACAATTTCCATGCAATTATGGCACTATTTTCTACTGTCAGGACACCTGTAGAGACTTATCTGTTACCAATACAAAAACAACCCCAAAAAAACAGTGTTTTCATAATTGAAAATACGCAAACATATCAAAAGCTCTATTCTCTTGGTAAGACTTGCCAGTTTGTTTACTATTGCTGGTGTGCTGGTTTTGTTGCCTGCCACATGCCAGCAAATCACAATCAATTATTTTCCCGATGGCTGTGGTGTAACTGCTAAACACTGCACTTATTTGTTTCATACTTCAGTACTAAGTCCATCTCTTTTCCTGACTTTCCGAGTATCTACTTTTTCTCCCTGTTTTCTTTCCCAGTCTATTTTGTCCGACCCTCTTTCTGACTTCACGTCTGCATCTCTCTCTCTCTCTATCTCTCTCTCTATCTCTCTCTCTGTCTCTCTCTCTCTGTCTGTCTCTCTCTCTCTGTCTCTCTGTCTCTCTGTCTCTCCGTCTCTCTCTCTCTCTCTCTCTCTCTCTCTCTCTCTCTCTCTCTCTCTCTCTCTCTCTCTCTCTCTCTCTCTCTCTCTCTCTCTCTCTCTCTCTCTCTCTCTCTCTTCTCATCCGCTGTGTTGTTAAGCGTGATGTTAAAGCTCAGTGGAGAGGAACGGCTGCAGAGAGAGGCACAACGTACTAATATTTGTGCACCGCTTAACTGAGCAAACACGGATAAACAGACCTCCATGCTTTGCCGTCCCTATCTCCCCCTTCAACCCTGCTGCTGCTGCTGGTGGTGCGTCTGAACAACCCTGAGTAGAAGAGAGTCTAAAAATGGATCCTGCCACTCTCAGAGTTAAAATGAACACACAGGAGGTCGCAGTGTTGTCTGCCTCACGGTCAGTGTGTGTGTGTGTGTGTGTGTGTGTGTGTGTGTGTGTGTGTGTGTGTGTGTGTGTGTGTGTGTGCCGACAGAATCCTCGCTAAAAACCCCAGGACAAAAATCCACTCGTCCTAGACAATTTGCCCTCCTGGCCCCCAAACTGTGGAGTAAACTCCCTGTCGCACTTAGAACTACAGACTCACTCCCTAGCTTCTGCCGTGGACTGAAGACTCACCTCTTCAGACTCCACCTAATCCCATAGCACTACTGTAACACTCCCCCTTCCCTCAATGACCATAGATAGCATTTTTCAGGTTTTTAGAGGTTTTTTACTGATTAGGCGTGTGGTCTACCTATGTTATTGTTTTTCTAGATTGATATTCCTATGCATTTCTTATATTGTTGTTAATGTATTGACATATTATCTTGCTTATCATAGTGATGTGTATTACCTGCTTATTGTAAATCGCTTTGGATTAAAAGCGTCTGCTAAATGCCTAAACTGTAAACTGTAAACTCTGCGTTCCTCACGATGAATGCAATTCGGTTAATTCTTCAGCTGTATTATGAGATTGTGTGATTGTGAAACGTGCATGCACGTGCAACGTGTGTGCCCTTGCTAGATGTGTCCTGCATGAATGTGTATGTGTCCGTGTGTGTCCGTGTGTGTGTGTGTGTGTGTGTGTGTGTGTGTGTGTGTGTGTGTGTGTGTGTGTGTGTGTGTGTGTGTGTGTGTGTGTGTGTGAGTGTTTGAACGCACACTTTAGCCCCTTCTCCACTGACATGGCCCAACACCACACCACACTGCCCACTTGTGCCAGGTTTTCCACTACAAGGACCTGGGTAGAGTGGTGTGAAAGTGGTACTAAATGTGGTACTAAAAAGTATCCACTAGCTCCAGAGTAGGTCTGAGCTAGGCTAAACAGGGCCAAACACTTCATAATGACATATTACATGACAATAGATTCTATTGTGTAATAAACCACTATTATAATCTATTATAGTGTATCATAGTTATCATAGTAATACATTAATTGTGTATTATAATCACAGTTATAATCCATTATAGTGTATTAGAATTAGGATAGTTGTAATACAATTTATTATAATTACAGTTAAAAGGGTAAATTTGTTTCTTACCGCTAGGGGTACTTTTGTGTAATGGAAAATGTAGATATTTGTATGTGGTGCGGTGTGGTGTGGTGCTAAAGCTGCAGTCGAAAAGGGGGTATTTTTTAGATGCATGTGTGAACGACGTGGCCACCTTCACCCCAGATGACCTCTATTACACTATTACAGAATTGTAGCCTCAGGTCATTGGACACATATCTGTCAAGAGCCCGCTAAAAAAACCTTTCTCCTCGCTGTGAGACTCTGGAGTGACGGTGGTGGGCATCTCAAGGACTAAAAATAATCTATCGCCTTTACTTCTGTGTCTGTCTCAGCCGCCCCGGAGATACCAGGGAGGTGAGTGTGACTGCTTGGTTACTGTGTGTGCATGAATGCGTGCGTGTCATTTGAGGGAAAAGGTGAGTTTTGGGGGTGGTCCGCGAGGACGTTTTCTTTTTGGCCAGACTCCACTATCAAATTGAGGTCGTTTCGCGGCCAGGGGGCTGGGATAATTGCTTCGGTAAAATGGTGAATTTATGTAGAGCCTTTATCCAAGGCACTTTACATTCATTCATTCATTCACACCCGTTCACACACAGACATTCATACACCGATGGCGAAGGAAACCATGCACGGCACCAACCTGCTCATCGGGAGAAATTAGGAGTTCAGCGTCTTGCTCAAGGACACTTCGACACTAGCTCTGGGGGAGCCTGGGATCGAACTGGGAAGCTTCCGGGTTCCCAAGAGGCCGCTCATACCTCCTGAGCCACTGCCACCTTCGGTGACTTGAGAGGTTGTGGTAAAGGTTACATTTTGGGGAATGTGGAAGTAAATTTGGTTTGAATTGGTTTGGTTTAAATTTGGGTAAATGTATGTGGAAAGGAACAACAGGAGGCCTGTTTGAAGCATCTTTGTGCCTCGTTTCCCTAAAGACTACAGGTCAGGTACAGAGTAGTCTTGAGACGTGTTGGCTCACACAATTTCCAAATGCAATTACGTAAATAAATCGTACTGGGGAGTAAATTAAGTTGCAGCCAAGCCTATAGCTATACTTGCTTATCAGAAATGGACATATTTTATAGATATTCATATATGAACACCATGTAGTGATTGATAACTCTCCCCGTTACTACTAACCCTATAGCTAACCCTAACCGCACGCGTATAGCCACGTAATCGAAGTAATGAGACATGTAGAGAGAGAATGTGAAATACAAAAATTTACTGTGACAGAAGATATGTGCTTTCAATGAACAATGTACGTATAATGAGTAACAATCCCATACATGCTCAATTAAGTGATTCTAGAAAAAAACAACAGTACGCAGATGCTCTGTGGCACGATGAATATTTAAACGTGTTTATATCTAACCTGCGCACCTTTCCTCGTTAGGGTTTTAGCATTTCTCGAATGATACAAATGATGCGTTGTGAACTCACAACGGTGCCAACGCACTATAAAGCGTATAAATATTTAACCTACATCAGCTCTCAACATCAGTGTTGGAAGTTTGTGCTGCCTGCAGACCTCAAACAAGGTTTCTCATCTTTTGCTTATGAAAGGCAGAGAGAGAGCGAGAGAGAGAGAGAGAGTGAGAGAGAGAAAGAGAAAGAGAGAGAGAGAGAGAAAGAGAAAGAGAGAGAGAGAGAGAGAGAGGTGTTAGTTCTGTGTTCGCTCGTGGCCTTGTAGCAGGCAATACTTTTAAACAAGTCGTGTTTACAAAGTTGCCGGGAGGATATGTCGAGCGGTGACGGCTTGTCTCTGGTGTTATTTTAGTGTAAATAGGGTATCAGAGACAAACACGGTGCACTCATCTGAAAGGAACACCAAAAAGGATTGATTTTTCATTTCTTTACCCTCACACTCACCTCTTCCCGAGGTGCCGTGGTGAAGAGAAGAGCATGTCGGAGCAACGCAGTGCCAGGAAGATTCAAAGTGACAACGTGACGGGGCCGTGTACTGTACACAGTCACGCACGCGAGTAAATGCGCGTGCACGCACACACATCTTGTACAAACAAGCCACCCACCCCCCCACCCAAGAATATATCATTGCTGTCGGGCAGAAGCTTTGTAATCTCCATGTTTCATCTTTGTTTATTTTTTCTTAAATTAATGAACTGTTTTGTCAGTGTCACTCACACAAAAGTAGCGAAAGAAGATTGTTGCTCTGCTACAAATTATGAGAGAGAGAACAACAATTTGGCTTATTATGACGTGCCCAAAATAGGGAACAAAAGTGGTTAAAGGGATATTTCAACTTTCAGCATGTTTGGGGTAATTTGACTGTCTACACAGGCTTTTGTGTTTCACCCCAGATAGTTTTTAAGTTGCTTGAGTCGGTATTTATATATTGATAGTCATTTTAAGACTCCCCCTTCCTATACAAAACCATTGTAACGTCAATCTCCATTCGAACCATGTTAGATTCGTTGAAATCACCTGTCCTTGGTACTGGTGACTAATATTGTTCTTCTAATGCGTGTTCTTCTAATGTTTTTTAATTACATGTCTGTTAAAATGAATATCAAATATATAAATACTGAATCAAGCAACTAAAAGCTAGAGTAGACAATAGAATTACCCCAAACATGTCTGAATGTGAAATATCGCTTTAAGAGTGTCTGGCGGTTGTATAAATATGTCATCGATGGAAAGTATTAACGAGACCTTGTGACAAAATAATGACTACCCTGGATGGAACGGAACACACATTCCTTCTCTTTTTCTTTTACAGTTTTGGACAAGGTTTCCACCAGTCTGAAAGCGGTGATATTCTACTCTCACATCACTTGCACTTCTCACTTCTCACCATGAGTCTAGACACATGTCTGTCAAAAAGAGCTACAACAAAAAACAAGTCTTCCATCACAAGACTCTGGAGTGACGATGGACCCGTCAAAGACTAAAACTAATCCATCAACTTTCCGCCAGTGTGTCTGCCTCAGCTGCCCTTTAGCCCTGCAGTGTGGAGTACTGGTGACTGTATGCGCGTGTGAGTGTGTGCGTGCGTGGGTGTTACATCGGGTGTCATGTGCCCACACATGCGAGGATCGATGCGCGTTCTGGGTGTGTGTAAGGAAGGGCGAATTTTCGGGGGCAAGCGAGGACAGGACGTCTCTTTCGGCCCAGACTTCGCTATCA
This sequence comes from Nannobrachium achirus, assembly GCF_963921795.1. NCBI lineage: Eukaryota > Metazoa > Chordata > Actinopteri > Myctophiformes > Myctophidae > Nannobrachium > Nannobrachium achirus. The sequence goes on along the minus strand of NC_137821.1, from coordinate 45,151,766 downwards.
AATTGAGGTCATTCTACGGCCACGGGCTGGGTGGGGTTTAAGTGCTTCGGAGAGTCGAGAGACCTGCGGTAACGATCGAGTTTAGGGGGTTATTGAGTGAATTGACTCGCTGGTTATTTTTCTCATTCCTTCTCTCTCTCTCCTCCTCTAGCTAGTGCATCCAACAACACATCCAAGAAGCGCTCTAACATGTGTGTGTGTGTGCCAGGTGTGACCCAAAAAAAGACCCTTGTGGCAGGTGATAAACACTGGCGCTGCTGTGCCCGTAGGTGTTCCCGCCTCTGGCTGTGTCTCTGTGGCAACCTGTCGCATCGCCCTGACTCACTGCAGTGATGAATCACGAGGTAGCGGGAGGGAGGGGAGGAGGGGAGGAGGGGAGGGGAGGAGGGTAGGGGAGGAGGGCCGTCATTGGCGTTGTGTGGCCCACACAACGCGCTCGCGCCACAGGCGCACCTCATCGGTTTTGTGTTACCGTCCTTTTTTGCCGACATGCACACGTGGACGAGTAATGTAGGGCAGTGGTTCTCAAAGCAGTGGTTCCAGGGGGTCTATTTATTGCTAATTGCAAATGGAACGAATTCTGCATAATAAACTCTCTCTCACGCGCAACGCTTATGCTGAATTCACGGCAGCAGCATTGTTTCGTTGCCACGTTGTGAGAATGCAGTGAGGCTCGATGCAAAGTTCAGCTCAATGGCCTTGTGGTTAGAGTGTCCGCTCTAAGAGTGGGAGTTTATACCAAAGTGAAGATTAGATTTTTGCCTTAACTCATTTAATGCCCAGACATGAAAGGGTTAAATGTCCAGTGTGCCGGACGCCTGCTCCGTTCGCGGCCAGTCTCTTATTTTGAAGGCCGGAAGTAGATCGAGCTAACTAAACAAATTCCTACTTGACGGAGATTCACCCGGAAGTACTTGTGGTCGAAATGTAAACCAATGCCATCCTTGGCATCAAAAGTGTTTTTTGGAGAAAATGGACATTAAAGATGAGAAAGACTGTTGGATTCCATGTTATGGGATCACTATTGTGTACACGTGGATGCGCGATGATGATGATTCGGCGATTCCACCCGTGCCAGCACTTTTCAACAGAAGGTACGTAGCCATTGCCAGCTTTACTGTATATACAGTAAATAGCCCGCGACATCGCGTGATCGGCACTCTAGATACCTTTTAATATTTCACGAGTATTCGCGGGATCGGCTAAGTACCTTGTGCTGTTTACATTTCTGACTAATGAAGTATTCATTCATTCATTCATTCATTCATTCATTCATTCATTCATTCATTCAATCAAAAGTCTATAAAATGGGACCCAATGCTTCTCTGCTTGGCACTCAGCATCAAAGGTTTGATTGGGGGTACTGTAAGTCCCTGCGACATACTATGTCCTGGGGTTGTACTACTTCAAACGCCTCACGCTAAAGAAACAGGAGATACCTATGGGCCACAATTGGCTCTTCTTACTTCAATGCAAATTCTATGGAAAGGTGCTTTTCCACTGTGTCGGGTGGCAGAGCCAGCTAAATGTGTCAAAGTTAAGAAAATGTCATCGTTGCTCTGTGTCCTGTATCTCTGTGTACGGTATTGTATCTGTGTATGACACTATGTCCTTTGTCGTACTGTATGTGTGCAAGGCTGTGGCCTGTATATCCTAATCTGGGCGACTAGCTGTTTGCAGTGCTTTCGGTAAAGGCCCGGGGTCTCGTTTCTGTGTCAACTGGCACGGCCCACCTTGGTCAGGTCACTGGAAGGATGCCATCCCTGACTGGCATCACATATGGCTGCTGTAAGAGAGCCACGTGGGTGGGAGCAGAGAGAGAGAGAGAGAGAGAGAGAGAGAGAGAGAGAGAGAGAGAGAGAGAGAGAGAGAGAGAGAGAGAGAGAGAGAAGCACAGGAAGGGACAGATGGAGGGAAGAGGAGAGGAGAGGAGAGGTCTGCCATGGGGAAGCGAGTGCCAGTGGTGGAAAAAAAGTAGAGATTGTTTACTTACAAAAGTACAAAATGTTTGAAAATAGCAGATCTACATGCTCACAACACAGAGAGAGAGAGAGAGAGAGAGAGAGAGAGATAGATAGAGAGACACTGGGAGTGTATAGAACGTAGAGGGGAGAGAGAGGTCACATCTCACTAGATGACTGTCATTTCCGCTGGCATGCAGACAACCCCTACACTGTCACCTGCTTTTCTGCCTGCCATGCATTCGTGCACGCACACACGCACCTACACATCTCTATAACCATGATGATTATGAAATCCGAATTGAGACTTCACTTTTGTTCAGTTTCACGTGCCTGCCCAAATGAATTGTTTTATGGTACGGGTGCTGCATTAACTCATCCAGTGCCCGGAATCTCCACTAGAGGGCGCCCAGTGGCCAGAGAATCCACCATAGACATACGCTGTATATGCACAAGCCGTGCGTAGCCATGACGCGCCTGAACACTTTCCTTTGTGTCATGAACAGGAACAGCATGAAGTTAGCTTGAAGTTAGCTATTGGCTATCACTCATTTTAGAAGCCCAATTTTCTGCGATTTAGCCGTGATTAAACCTTGTGCCCCTCATAGAAAGGCATAGAACAGAGAAAATGAGCTCTGAAGATCCTGGATTGCATTGGAGTGGACGGCAAATGTCGGCGGTGTGACGCTCTCGCGGGCCGATGTAAACAAATCGCGGCCGGCGGCCGGCTCGAAAATTTGGCCCGGTGCTTCGGTAAGGCCTCTGGGTGTTTAAATAATTTTATATACAAAGCCTAACTAGTTCGGGATCCGCACCCCGGACGATAAAAAGGCTGAAATAAAGCCGAACTAGTACGGGATCGGCGCAAAAAGAGTTAATAGCAGTTAGGGTGGGTAAATGTAGAGGACAAAGTATGTACAAATGTACAGTGACAAATACCCAACAACAATAGCAAAACGACTAAAAATGGGATGACATTTATTATCATTATTAGTCCCCAAAATGTGGCCTGTATGACACACTCACGCACACACATTCAGACAAACTCAGATAGGCGACTTCCCACAAACAACCTGTGCTGCTTGTGTGTGAATACTGTATAGCCTGTGCACGCTTGTGTACGTGCATGTGTGCGTGTGTGTGCATGTGTGTACGTGCGCACGCACGCGCGCGCGTGTGTGTGTGTGTAGGTGTGTGTGTGTGTGTGTGTGTGTGTGTGTGTGTGTGTACGGTAGGTGTGTGGATTTATGAGGCCTGCTTCTTGGTTATTTACAGGAATTGTCGCGCTCTATTTACCTTGCGTGACGGCTAACCGCTGTCCTTGTTTAGCACCTCTGGGGGGAAAGCTGCTTACTGAATGAGACAGAGAGAGAGAGAGAGAGAGAGCGCTGAGGAGAGACTGTGTGTGTGTGTGTGTGTGTGTGTGTGTGTGTGTGTGTGTGTGTGTGCGTGCGTGTGCGTCCACACCACACACCTCCTGTAAACCTGACCTCCCCCTCCACACCTCAAGCAGATTTATTCTCCCTGCTTACAGTACACCGCAGAATCCACAGTGCTAATTTAAACTCTGAGATATGGACCACCCGAGAGCGCTGATTTAACTCAGCCAGGGTGTAAAACACAGACAACCTTCAGAGTTAAATTAACACTCGTATTCTCTGTCCACATCAATAGGAACTCACCCTGCCTGAGTACAGTATACTTCCATCCAGGGTTCGTCGCAATGTTGGCTTGTGGTGGACATTTTTAAACAAAATTAAAAAGAAAATCCCACTGACATACAAAATGAGTGGACGATATTACCAGAAACAGATAAAGAGAATGACCATGACAGGTCTGTAACTCTGAGAGTGTTCAAATGGAACCAAATGGACCCTTGTGGGTCCATTTGGTTCTACTAGGGGTGTCTACTGTCTACATATTGACAAGAATGAGACGGAGGATAAAGTGGTACAGTCAGCTGGGGCATTAAGGCCACTGTGGCCTCAGGGCATGCCATTTTTCGGAGGGGCACAAGGCCAAACTCCATGAAATTCCTGCCCTGGACAGGCTGGAGAACACGGAGCTTTGCTATGAGAACGGGAAAGGAAGATAATTGAACCCCTAAGGAAATCAGATGGGAGGAGTGGACAGGAGGAAACGGACGGAAGGACAATGCGGCAACGTGGACTGATTGCACCCTTTTACCACTGCAATTGCTGCCTTTCAGGAAGAAAAATAAGTGGTTCAACTTCAAGATCTCTAGTTCCTGGAATGATTGCGCATAATATAACTTGAGAAGGATATAGGTTTATATTATGGGTGATTCAACCCTCATGACTCAGTCTGCATGGAGTGTTGACGTGCAGTACTGTTAGGCTACTGTACTCCGTTTTTAGGTTCCCCCCCTTCATTGAGTGTTTCAGTAGTGCCATGGGTTTAGGTGGAGTCTGAAAAGATGAGTCTTCAGGCCACAGCAAAGACCACGGCGAAGACCAACAACAATACAACAAATGCATAGGCATATCAATGTAGACAAAATAATAATAACATAGGTAGACCTAGACACCCTAATCAGTAATAAAACTTCTAAAACCTAAAAAAAAATGCTATCTAGCTTCATGTGTGGTCATCGAGGGAAGGGGAGTGCAGTGGGTTTAGGTGGAGTCTGAAGAGGTGAGTCTTCAGTCCAAGGTGGAAGCTATAGGGAGTGAGTCTGTTGTTCTAAGTGTGACAGGGAGTTTATTCCACAGTTTGGGGGCCAGGAGGGCGAATTGTCTAGGATGATTGTATTTTTGTCCTGGGGTTTTTAGTGAGGGTTCTGTCAGCCTCCCTGTGTTGGCTGATCTGAGTGAACAGGTGGGGTTGTAGGGGGTCCCAGCATGTGCACTTAAGCCTCTCTAATTGATCCAAAATGTCGCAGCACGATTTGTCTTCAACCAGCCCAAATTCTCACGTCTCCCCCCCTTTCTCTGCTCCCTCCACAGGCTCCCGGTTGCAGCCCGCAGAAAGTACAAAACACTGATGCTGGCCTTCAAAGCAGCCTTAAATGCTTGATAGAACCCTACAACCCCACCCGTTCACTCGGATCTGCTGACAAAGGGAAGGCTGACCGAACCCTCGCTAAAAACCCCAGGACAACGATCCACTCGTCCTAGACTATTTGCCCTCCTGGCCCCCAAACTGTGCAATAAACTCGCCATGTGGCACTTTGAACGGCAGACTCGCTCCCTAGCTTCTGCCGTGGCCTGAAGACTCAACATCTTCAGACTCCCCTTTAGCACATAGCACTTAAAATAGCACTTGCCTATGCTCAATGACCTCAATGACCATACATGAAGATAGCATTTTTAGGTTTTAGATTTTTTTTTTTTACTGATCAGGTGCATGGTCTACCTATATTATTGTTTTTTTCTAGATTGATATTCCTATGCATTTATTATATTGTTGTTGATGTTCTGACATATTATCTTGCTTATTATAGTGATGTATTATCTGCTTATTGTAAGTCGCTTTGGATTAAAAGCTTCTGCTAAATGCCTAAACTGTAAAATAAACTGTAAACTTAAGAACAACATCCTCTATTGCCATCAATATGGTTTTCGCAAAAAATACTCAACTGAACTGGCTCTGTTACAGCTTGTCAACAATATCTCTTCAGCTCTGGATGATGAGAAATTTGTTCTTGGTGTTTTCTTGGATTTAACTAAAGCTTTCGATACTGTAAATCATAAAATTCTTGTTTCTAAACTTAATAGATATGGAGTTCAGGATGTTGCTCTTAAGTGGTTTTCTAACTATCTAGTTGACAGGGAACAATATGTGTCCATAAATGGTTGTTTATCTGAGAAGTTGAAAATCTTAGTCGGGGTTCCTCAGGGCTCCATACTTGGTCCTTTATTGTTTTTGATTTATATTAATGACTTAGCCATGAATTGCAAATTGTTTCTTCCTATTTTATTTGCAGACGATACTAATCTCATTGCCTCACACAGTGATTTAAACATGTTAATGATGAATTGTTGGATGTGTACAAATGGTTTCAGTTGAACAAGCTTACTCTTAATATCAAAAAATGCAACTTCATGATTTTTAGCAACATAAACAAAATATTCCCCCATGAAAAATCTAGAATCTTAATCAATGGCTCAGAAATTTGCCAGGTTCCATATACAAAATTCTTGGGTGTCATTATAGATGAAAATTTAAACTGGAAACAACAGATTGATACTGTATGCAAGAAGTCGATGAAGATGCTTGGTATATTGAGAAAAATCTGTCCATTTGTTCTTCCTTCGTCCCATTTAACGCTTTATTATAGCTTAATTTTCCCACATATTAGTTACTGTAATATTGTTTGGGCTGCAACATGTCCATCATTTTTAACACAAATTCTGATCATTCAAAAAAGGTTTGTGAGAATGATTTCTCAGTCAAATAGATATGAGCCATCTGCTCCTCTCTTCATTAAATATTCATTATTGCCTATTGACAAAGTAAATATTCTACAAACCTGTTTGTTTATGTTTAAATTTAAAAAATGCAAACAAGACATTCCATTTTCTTTTCATAATTTTTTTCAGTTAACTTCTGACATTCACTCCTACCCCACAAGGCAAAGGGATGATTTTGATTTACCTCTTTGTCGTACTTCAAAACATCAATCATTTATCAAATTTAGAGGCCCTCATTTGTGGAACTGTCTAGATGCTTCACTGAAGTTAGCAATATCCTTGCCAGTATTCAAAAAACATCTAAAGCTATATCTTATTTCGTCCTAACTGTAGTCAACATGATTTAGTTTACTGATGTGTTTTCTTTATGTTTTTTTTTCTTCTTTTTCTCTAGTCTTTTGTTCTTTTGTGCAGTTTCTGTGTTATTATCTCTTCATTGCACAGCTGCCCCTTTTGTGGTTTTCTACTGTATTGTTATTGAACTTTTAAAGCTGTAATTTTATTAACTCTTCCAATAAGGGAAGGATTCCAAATAAGCCTGATGGCTTCTTCCTTTCCTCGCACTGTATTTTGTTCCCATGTATATAATGTTACATGTTTTATATGATGTGCTAATAAACTAAACTAAACTAAACCACACAGAGCCTACAGTATAGGAAATGTGCATCCAGGAGTTTGGCAGCTTATAGCTTCCATGCTTCTTACAAGGAGAATCCTAAAAAAAAAAGAATATCGATGCTATAGCACACAACAATAGAACTGGATAGCTCGAACGTTGCACTTAGATTTACCTTGTCCGTCTGGCTGACAAAGTATTGATTTGTCTCTGTATAGCTGTCAGTTTCACACGGATCAAACTTCAGCCTGGCATTGGGCTTGGGATGGAGAGCAGACAGTGTTGCTCTGGGGAGCAGTGTTGATTTTGACAGGAATGTATTATTTAGTTTTAATCGTAGTCTTTTGAAAACAATTTCATTTAGTTTTAGTCACATTTTAGTCGCTTGAAAAGTTTTGTTCCAAAGACTAAATCTACATTTGATTGAGGATACCAAAAAAAAAAGTATTTTGGTGGGCATTGATGGCATCCTAAAGACTCGAAATGCTTGAATTCACACTTGGGTGCATGCTGAAAAATAGTGACAAGCTTGTAGATCTGCTATTTTAAGAGCGCAACACCCGAGCACAACAACCAAACATAAAATTACTTTATTGATCTCTTCTCCACTAGACTCCTCCCTGACAATTTAAGTCTAGTTTTTATTTGTTGACAAAATGTAAATATAGTCTTAGTTTTAGTCGTCATAGCTTAGTTAGTTCTTATTTTTGTCAGTGAAAAAGGGTAATCGATGACAATTTTTCGTCATAGTTTTAGTGAACGCAATCAACACTGGTTTCGACACAGCGGTGGTGTTGTTGCTGTGAGAAGTGTGTTCCGGATCGAAGTTGCAAAGCCTCATTGCCCTCCTGCGCTCAGAGACGACTCCACTGCTGTACCATTTTCTGGTTCAAAAAACAGCAGAATACCAGAAATGTAACCTCATAAGTTTGGGGTGATTTCATCTACCAAAAAGTTTAAAAGGTGGTGTATGTGATGTAGGAGAAAAAAAGGAGGGAAAAGGGAAAAAGAAAAAGGGAAAGGTGAACGGTGAAAATAAATGTTCAGGTCGGGATACTGATGTTATCGAATCAGCAAAGAGAAGTTATCGGGATAAATGAGTTAAATTGGAAGTAATGAAACAAAACTAAAAAGACAAAATAGGAACTGGAACGCTGTGCGACTGGCGCTGATTAAATGATCTCTGTGGAGTTCTCTCTCCTGATTGGGTGAAATTGGTATCCTGATCTGAACATGACATTTTCTGTTCATTAAAGAGCCTTGCTACTGAGCACTCTATAGCAACGATTACTCCGCATATCTGAACGTATAGAGCTATTTGTTTTGACAAAATGGTAAATGGTAAATGGTGCATTTATATAGCGCTTTTAATCCAAAGCGCTTTACATAGATTGTGCACTACATTCACCCATTCACACACACATTCATACACCGGTGGCGGAGGAAGCCATGCAAGGCACCAACCTACTCACCGGGAGCAATTAGGGGTTCAGAGTCTTGCCCAAGGACCCTTCGACATTAACTCAGGGGGAGCCCGGATTCGAACTGGGAACCCTTCGGGATTTATACCCTTCGTGCTCTAATACCAGTTTCTCTACCCCTGAGCTATGCCGCGACAAAGAAATCACTTTAACCACTTAAGCCCCATATACCTTGTTGCACATATGCACACCAAATAGCAGAAATGACTACTTTAGCTAGTTGCTATTTGTAAGATAATTTAGGGCGGCCGCTTGGGAAACGCTGCTTGCCTCGCATGCATGGTTTCCTTCGCTGGTGGTGTGTGAACGGGTGAATGTAATGCACTTTGTAAAGCGCCTTGGATAAATGCACCATATAAAAGCACCATTTACCATTCATAAAAAAAAAATACTAAACATGTTTAACATTTGCCCAAAGTAGAGGCGCCGGTGTTAATGAGGTTGGGTTGGTGTTGCCGCCTTCGGGTTAATGTAACCAGATTGTTTTCCTCTAACTTGTCTTCCCCGATGTCTTGTTTGTGTTTGCACACGGCAACATTTGCACCCAACATCAACCAATGAGTGAGCACGCATGCGTGATTGAATATAAATTAGGCTCGCACAACTTTCATCTTGGCGTGCGCACACACCCACACACACACAAGATTATGACAGCATGCATCAGACCATGTGCTAATGGACACGGCGTTTTCGCCACGCGGAAAATTCACGCGTGCCAGATGAAGACTTAGACATGTTCGTGTGCTCGGCGCCTCCTATCCCTATATAATTGAATTACAGAGACTCATGAATACATAATGCTAGTCAAGGGGGCTCCCGATAATACACAACGCCATGTATGCTAGCTTTCACAAAGACACGCTTGGCCAGTAATATGATGACACCGTAATACATGTGAAGAGATGAATATAATCTCCCCTTCTGTGCAAGGCTTGGTAACATGTTGTCAGCAGAGACACCGAGGAATCGCACTCGCACGCACCAATGCACACGTGCGTGCATGTGTGCGCACGCTTGTGAGAGAGAGAGAGAGAGAGAGAGAGAGAGAGAAAGACAGACAAAACAACTCATACAGACTAATAAATAAGCAATAAGCAATTTCCTATGGTGAATCTCATAATCTGCAACAAAGTTTTCGGATCCAGAAAGTCTGTCAGCAAATTTCTGTTTGTATAATTTGATCCGCTAGAGTCGACCTCCATTTTCTTCCTTTGTGGAATGATTATACAATAGACATCCATTTTGAGTGTCTGTGTCATGTGTGCGCACGCGTATGCGTGCGTGTGTCTGCGCGCGCACACGCGCGTGACAGTGAGTGAGTGCGAGTCGGAACGGACTCAAGCCGCGGCAACTCCGCCAGCCAGCGTGCATCATCGCCGATCTGACACGCACGCATCAACCTCCGCTCACGCCATGTGCTCCCAACACCTGTGGTCCCCTTCAACCACCTGCTGCCCTCCCAAACACACACACACGCGCGCACACACACACACACACACACACACACACACACACACACACACACACACACACACACACACACACACACACACACACACACACACACACACACACACACACACACAGGGGTGTCGCACCAAATTCTGGGCCCTGGGTACAAGGATTCACTGCGGGGCCCCTGCATGAATGTTCTTCGTACGGGGAGGGGGTTTAACCCATATAGACTGGGAACGCATTATTACGCAATATTTTGTGCTTTAACTATTGAAAAATAGCAGACAAGCTCACAGCGTGGCACAGAGTGCCGTGCTGCGAGATCTGCTATTGTATCTGCTATTTTTCTGATGTGCTATTTTTGAAAAATCGTGAAAAGTCTTTGAATATTTCAAATCCTTCTAAGGTTTTTTTGAAAAACCTATGTTTCTATGTCAGTGGTGCTCAAACCTTTTCATGTGAAGGACCCCCAAAATGATATGTATTTGGCCACGAACCCCCCCATCTCAAGATATTTAGTTCCGGGTACCCCCCAGAAGCAACTAGCGCTGCACTCGGTGCAGCGCTAGTTGCTTCAACTTCAATAGTTAAAGTATAAAATAATTAAGGCCCCTCCACCTTGGGCCCTAATATAACTCAGTCAAACTTTCCCACCCCTTGTGACGCCCCTGCACACAAACACACTGAACAATTACTGAATGCTGGTAAGAGAACATACAGGGAGTTGTGTGGATACAAAGACAAAAACAAAACACAAACAAAGAAAAATGCAAAGTCAATGAGCGTGACGCCCTAAAACACCGCCCCGCTACCACCCACACCATCAACAAACAACCCGACACAAACACCATAACATAACCAAAAAAGACTCGCTACGATAACAGCTTAATTGCCGCTAGCCGAGGTGTGTCTGTGTGAGTGTTGTTGCTCGCTCTCATTAATCCATGTCTTAATTACAACCAGAGGAGAACAATGATTGTCTTAACCTGTTAAGAGCGGGAATAATTTAATACTTTAGCTATTGAAAAATAGCAGATATACAAGCTTGCAGCGAACTTGTAAATCTGCTATTTAAAAGAAAATCATGAACATTTTGCAAATCTTTGAATACATCTTTTTTTTTTAAGCAAACATTTGTAACTCAAATATTTGTTTCTGGGGGGTCCCTGGGACAACATATTTTGAGCTGGGTTGGGGGATCCGCGGCCAAATACATTCAGTCATTTTGGGGGTCCTTGACATGAAAATGTTTTGAGAACCACCGACATAGAAACATGCCTTTTTCCATAAAACCTTGGAAGGATTTAGAAGACATTTTGTAGAATCGGGTAAAAGAAATATTCACACATTTTCAAGATTTTTCAAAAATAGCAGATCTACAAGCTCGCAGCGCGGCACTCGGTGCCGCGCTGTGAGCTTGTATATCTGCTATTTTCTCAATAGTTAAAGTATAAAATAATGCGTTCCCGATATAAATGGCTTAATGAGCTATCTCCTCTTCTTGTCATTCTTCTCAGTCCTCTCATGTCCGTCTCACTCCGTCTGTCTCCTCCGTTTGTCCGTCCGTCTCTCTCGTCCTTCTCACTCACTCTGCTCATTTACTTCTCTCTACCCGACAGCTCTGATTATCTCTCCACTCACTCCCTAGCTGTCTCACTCCTCTGCACACATATCACACTTATTTATTTCACCGGCGACCTATTTCTTTTTTTCCCCCCTCCCCGCGCGTCTGGAGCTTCTCTTTCTATCAGACTCCTTCCCCTTATTTTACTCCTTTCTCTCCTTCTCATTTTTCTCCCCTCTAATTCTCTACCTCCTCCCTGTAGCTGCATGCTCAATGTCTCTCACCCCCCCCTCTCTCTCTCTCTCTCTTTGTCATTCCTCTGCAGTCATGTAAAGTAACCAAGTAGATTTACTTAAAGGAGTACTTCACCACTTTTCAACCTATCTTCATATAATTGGTCCTCACAAAAAAAATGCTTTTTTTTTTTCTTTTTTTTTCCTCATTGGAGGGTTGTGGGCAGGTCAGAAACCCATCGTCTTGTGACATCATCGATTGGGAATCCAAGCTAATAGAAAATGCAGGCTTTCTACTCCTGAAAATTTGCAATGTTAAAGTGGAAGCCATTGTTCTCGCGATAATAAAAATCTAAATATTTTTTTCAAAAATATTGATACATTTTTCTTTTGTGAAAATGATGATGTCACAAGACGATGGATTTCTGAACTTCCCACAGCTCTCCTAAGAGACTTGGACCAAGTAGATTTTTCTTTTGCTATTTTATTGCCACCGTCAGGGAGCAGTTTACTATGAAAACCTCCACCGGCCGTCCGTCCGTCCGTCCGTCACACGTCACACGTCACACCTTTGCCCTGCTCATATCTCCGCATCAGTATGACATCACACCACATGTGTACACAAACCTTTGTGTACGTTGCTGTGGCAACAGTCTGTTGTTGCTGGTTTGTTAGTGTACGTTAGCAACCACCTTAGCAACCATGGTTTTACCCTAGCAACCAACTGTTTACCCTAGCAACCAACTGTTTACCATAGCAACCATGTTTCTTTACCCTAGCAACCAACTGTTTACCATAGCAACCAGATACGCAGAGCAGGGATCTCCATATATGGGCATAAACAGGTGACATCACACTGATGTCAGATACTCAGAGCAGGGATTTATCCATAATATATGGGCATAAAAGGGATTCTGTTAGGGATCTCCATATATGGGCATAAAAGGGATTCTGTTAGGGATCTCCATATATGGGCATACAAGGGATTCTGTTAGGGATCTCATATGGGCATAAAAGGGATTCTGTTAGGGATCTCCATATATGGGCATAAAAGGGATTCTGTTAGGGATCTCCATATATGGGCATAAAAGGGATTCTGTTAGGGATCTCCATATATGGGCATAAAAGGGATTCTGTTAGGGATCTCCATATATGGGCATAAAAGGGATTCTGTTAGCTGTTAGTGATCTCCATATATGGGCATAAAAGGGATGCTGTTAGGGATCTCCATATATGGGCATAAAAGGGATTCTGTTAGGGATCTCCATATATGGGCATGAAAGGGATTCTGTTAGGGATCTCCATATATGGGCATAAAAGGGATTGTATCCCAGATGATGCCCTGTTAGGAGATCCACACTAACAGAATCCATATATGGTCCTACCGACAGCTGCTATAAGCCAACCCTGGCGATAAGGTCTGAGTCGAAGAAATGCTTCTTTCCTGGCAAGAATTGCCCCTTTATACTGTAGGGCTCGTTTGTGTATTGTATGACATCACGCCACATCATCGGCTGAGGACTGTGTGATGTCATCATATCTCCATATATGGAGACATAAGTTGCTCATGCCCAAATATGGGCTGGTGAGGTCAGACTTAGTGTGATGCGTAGGTTATCTCCATATATGGAGATTCAACTTCAATGAGTAACCATGGCAAACTGTCAACTGCCCGTATGTCTTGATAATTGGTAAAACAAACTTTTGGCCTATTTGTGGAGATAAGCGACCGTTGGTCGCTTATCTCCCGATTAGGGAGTCTTACTGGTTATGAACATTGGTGAGGACCTATTATATGAAGATGGGTTGAAAAGTGGCAAAGTCCTCCTTTAAGTACTGTACTTAAGTACAACTTTCAGGTATTTGTACTTTACTTGAGTATTAACAATTTCCGATATTTCTACTTCTACTCCACTACATCTCTGATCCAAATATTGTACTTTTACTCCACTACATTTATTTGAAAACTTAAGTCACTATAGTTACTTTGCAGATATACATTCTAATATTATAAAACGTACATAAACCACTTTAGCCCTATTTTATACCATGGATATTTGAAAATAGCCGATCTACAGCTCTCAAGCCCCCTTTGATGTGTATGTGTGCACGTGCCCGTTAGTGTCTCTTTCCAACCTGAAGAGTAGCCTTCGTGCCCCCCCCCCCCCCCCCCCCCCCCCCAGCACCCCGAGCATCAAACATCGACTCAGACCCCACCTCTCTAAAACATTGAACATCACCACATCAATGCAATGAATTTTTCAACGAGGCGTCTTCAACCGACAGGCTTAATTGCACCTATATGGATTTGTCCACTCCGACGTGCGTCGTATACACAATTCCTTCGGTCTAATGAATACTGGACCGATGATGTGTATTCATATCGTATGTGATCACGCTGGATGATAGCTTGACGTGCCTTGGCTGATGTTTTTTCCCCCCGTTATTAATAAGTGATGTATTGAGGTTTTATTCACAAGTCACCCCAAGCGTGGTGTATACTGGGTCAGGGTGTTCTGCTCTGCTTGCCACCGCATTGATTTTAATAACACTGGCACACGGAGAGCATAATCAGGCAGAATAAAGGACATTGATTACCGCTACGGTCGTGGAGAGGTGAATAGGCCTACATGCGGTGGTGGAAAAAGTATTCACATATTTTACTTAAGTAAAAGTATATACTACAATACTAAGAGTACAGAAATACTCTGTTACAAGTAAAAGTCTGGAATTCAAAATGTACTTGAGTAAAAGTATGAAAGTGTTGGCATCGAAATGTACTTAAAGTACAAAAAGTAGAAAGTAGTCCTTATGCAGAATGTCCCATTTCATGTTTTCAAATGTACAGAAATCCGCAAGCTCACAATGCGTAGCATTCCAAATGCCAAAATATATGGGGCTGAACTGGTTAATGTATGTTTTGTAATAATAATCAAAATCTAAAATGTAACTGGTCACTAAAGTTTACAAATAATTGTAGGGTAAAAGTACAATATTTGGATCTGAGATGTAGTGGAGTAAAGTACTGGAAATTGGAAATACCCAAGTAGTACAAATACCTCAAAATTATAAGTAAAGTACTTACTTACTTTCCACCATTGCATACATGCATGTGCACATTCCTGTGTTTGTATCGCAACAGAAAGCCCACGTCTCTGTGGCAATGAGCATTAGAGAGGGTAAGCCAAAAAACCTGAGGGTCCATCAGAATGCTCCTGTAGCAACAATGGCTTTTGCACAAAGATCGGCCTTGTGTCGCAGAGACAAGCATCTCGCAAAGAAGCTGGTGGTTGCTCGTACTACGCTGCAAAAGAAATGCAGGTATGCTGGGCGGTGGAGGATGATGGGTGCCGGGGGAGGTTGGTTACGGTTCAAAGAGTGCGACAGTTAATCAAAAAATAATCAATTTAATCGATTACAAAAAATACATTTATTTTGTTAAATATTAAATAGATTGGACTGATCAACTATCCAGTGGTCCACCAAAGCCCAGCACACAAGCTTGTGCTGTAAGGTGACCCTGACCCTTATCTGGAGGTCAAGTTCCGTAGTCAATGGTTCTCAAAGTGAGGTCCAGGGACCCCCAGGGGTCCTCGAGGGGGTTCCAGGGGGTCCCCAATTAAAATGGTTTCCATTTGTAAACCGTCAAGAGTTAAGGGGGTTTGTCTGTGACCAAATTCAAGCCAAACTGAAGATGTTTGAGAACCACGTGTCGTTAGCGACCTCCCTACACTTATCCATGGGCTAATGCTACGTTCACATTGGTAGCCACAATTAATCTTCAATGGATATCAGCACCAACATGAAGATGCCAAGAGAGGCCCGACGTTTGTAGTTAGTTCTACAAAGCTAAAATCCAATTTGAGCTGGCTTCGAACTTAGCTTCAAAGCTACAAAATGTGTTTTGTAAACATTCCGCCCACCTTCTCTCTTCCTTTGTGATTAGGGGAAAACTAATTATCTCCATCATCCAGTTCCGTGTTCTTCTTTTCTTAACCCGCAGTCTTTATAGTTTTCTTACATTGTGTTTTTGTGTGGATCAACACTTCAACACAGACTCTGCCAGTAGACCTGCTGTGTCGCTTTGAATCTTCGTGTGTTTTGTAGCTTGCCTACCTGCCGCCTCACAGTGGAACTTTGTTCTGTCTGTCTGCAGCCTCGGGCGGAGAGAGGCCAGTTTTTCCTGGACAGAACCATGTTTCAAAGCACAGGAGGGGAGGAGGAGGATGAGAAGAGGTGAGGAGGGGGAGACAGGAGTGGAGGGAAGGCAGGGGCATCACACGTGTGGGGAAAGTGGGACTGAGTTACGAGGGCCCAAGGTGGAAGGGCCTTAATAATTTTATACTTTAGCTACTGAAAAATAGCAGATCTGCTATTTTTGAAAAGTAGTGAAAATGTGTGCAAATCTTAGAATATATATGTATTTTTTAAGCAGACATTTGTAACTCAAATTTTACTTCTGGGGGGTCCCTGGAACTAAATGTTTTGAGATGGGGGTCCGTGGCCAAATACATTATATTACATCTTCACATGAAAAAGTTTGAGCACCACTGACATAGAAAACATAGGTTTTTCAAAAAACCTTAGAAGGATTTGAAATATTTTTTTCAAAAATAGCACGGCACTCGGTGCCGCGCTGTGAGCTTGTATATCTGCCATTTTTCAATAGTTAAAGCACAAAATAGTTAAAGCTCATGGGAGGCCCGCAGTGAATCCTTGTAACCAGGGCCCAGAATTTGGTGCGACACCCCTGAGGAGAGGAACACGGAGTGGACAAAAAAAAAACCTTGCCTTTTAAATCCCACAGGGAGAGCGATTCTTTGGTGCAGTAATCTCAGTCCTCAAGCGGAGCCTGACAAATAAAAAATAAGCGAAGATAAATCCGCTCCCCTTTTAACGTTGCCTAAAATCTGGGACGATAAGGCGCCCTACTGCTCCATGAATATTCCACCGCGCCATGAGCGTCACGGGTCCCACTAAACAACATTTGCACCGGGGGCCCTATTTTACATTTCTCTATTTCCTCTATCACTTGACAACAAGGCGGACGCACTGACAGTGCGTGCGAGATACACCAGAGTGTGGCTATCAACAAGCGCCTTACAACTTGGCGAGCCGTGGGGAATAGAATATTCCGTTCTGAAACATTAGCGCTGTCGAGTGGAAACCTTGTATGTCCAAAACTGTTACTTTTTCAGGAAATGGAAAAGTAATAATAATAATAATAACCTGTGTTCGAATGGATGAATGTTGTTACTATTTATTCACAAGCTCCGGTTAATAATTTGTTAAATAATATAAAAACTAGTCTTAACCACTTTCATTATCTCTTTAAAAAACTCAGCAGTATCGAAAATAGTAGAGTTAGTAGATCTTTTATTTCTGCTATTTTCATGAAGAGTTTAAACAACAGAGATACAATACTTGACAACGACGTGCTAGCTAGCCACGCACGGTAAACCTGTGGTAAAATTCAAGGAACACCAAATTGATATTGATGTTTGACTGTGGAACCCCATCAGAAAATGTTTTGTGCCAGGGAAACCCCAGAAGAGAAGATGTATAGCCTATGTAGAAAATATACATATATTAAAAAAAAATAGTCCCCACTTTGAGAACCAATGCGGTAAACAACGAAAGAACCAACGAAAACGATAGGGCGTGGTCTGCGTTAATTTGTCGAGAGGGAATGTACTGTCAGCATTCATGCGGAAAGCCAGAACAGTCACGATGGCTTCACATCATGGCCTTGCCAGCTCTTATTCGGAGAGATTTTGGGTACGTCCCAAGAGACATTTTAGTGCAGGCTTTAATAGCGGCCATTAGGGCAGACCTGTGTGAGTTGAGCATGTGTGCGTGCGTGTGCGTGTGTGTGTGTGTGTGTGTGTGTGTGTGTGTGTGTGTGTGTGTGTGTGTGTGTGTGTGTGTGTGTGTGTGTGGATTATTATTGTGGCCCGGAGGAGCGTGGGGCGCTGGTGATAAATGAACGGCCACCTGGGAAATATTGGAGCTGATGGGACCCATTTTGCCTCCATTATTCTCAATAAAAGACAGGTCAGCGTCCTCCGCCACCATCAGTTTCTGCCTTTTCCTGTCATTAAAGCATTCCAGTGAATGGGCAGGGGAAGCATCATTAGCCCACATTATATATCTCTGCTGTCGGGCCGAAACCTCCTAACTCCAAAATGTTCATTTTCAGGAAAATGAGCTCAAGTGGAGTTTAGGAGGTTTTGACCGCAGGGCTTTTTGCTACTTTTCATTGGTTCAATATTATTTTAACCAACACACAGACATAAAGGGTGTTCAATAGCACATATTTATGAAAAAAAGAGAGGGCCAATCGGGTGGAGTTAGCTGGTTTGGCAGAAAATGTGGAGTTAGGAGGTTTTGTCCCAAGCACTTTTTTACTACTTTCCGTTGGTTCAATATTATTTTAACCAACACTCAGATGTAAAATGGTGTTCAATAGCCCTGATTTATGCCAAAAATGGAGTTAAGAGGTTTTTGCCAGACAGTGACGAATATCATCACTGTCAGGCAGAAACCTCTTATCTCCAAGTTTCAAAATAAGTATGTTCTTTCGTAAATTAAAGCCCTACTTCATCATACAAGAATGTTGCACAAAAGTAGTGAAAACAGCCGATGTACAAGCGCACAACGCCTTGTGGGCGCGAGGCGTTGTGCGCTTGTAGATCTGCTATTTTCACTACTTTAACTCGTTTTTGAAATAATAAAAAAAGGAACGGTTTTGGACATACAAGGTTTCCACCCGACAGCAACGAGATATATATCTAGCTTAATAGACTAATATTTGATGTGCCTCTTATATCAGTGGTTCTCAACCTTTTCAGGCCGCGACCCCCAAAATAATCATATTTTAACTGGGGACCCCTCACCCTGACGAGCACTAAGAGTTGGAGGAATTACATTTTGTAGAACACGGTTCTATTGCACAAGGCGTTGTGAGCATGTAGATCTGTTATTTTCACAATTTCACCCCCCCCCCCCAAAAAATAATTTGGGGACTTCCCCTGGGGTTCCCGACCCGCAGGCTTAGAACCACTCTCTTATATTATAGAATTATATTCAACTATGAATGCATGCGCATGTGAGAGATTATGTGTGTGCATGTATGCATGCGCACGTGTGCCTCATGTGTGCGTGCAGCGGCGCCTATACGCCATATGTCCGGTGGCACAAATTACGCTGACGTGTCTGAGATGACAGTACAGTACACAGTACACGCGTGGGCAACGGTCTATATGTGCGACGACGTGAACACATGCACAAAAACGCAATTATCTTCACAACCCATCACTAATATAAACGCCTGTGTGTGCGCGCGCGTGCGCACATGCGTGTGTGTGTGTGTGCCTCTGATGAAGCCATCCAGATGCTTCCATTACTGGCTGTCAGATGCTGCTGCCTGATAGAGAGCATCGGTGAGTGGACGGGTCAGGACTCCAATCTCCCGCCGCACCGCGCGGGAAGCGGGAAACAATTCACCACCACCTGACAGCACCAACCCCCCCTGGGGACTACTGATAAACACACACACATGCACATGCACACATGCGTGCACGCCTATACACACATGTTGGTGTTGGTGTTGCTATATTTGTGAGGACGTCAACATTTTAGGATGGCGAATTAGCCCTTCGCTAAAGCCCCTCCCCAAACCGCCCTGGTCCAATACCACGTTAGCAACGAGCAATGATGGGCAAGCTACTTGGGAAATGTAGTTACCTAAGTTAAAAGTTACAATCGATTAAATATAGCTAAAGCTACAGCGAAGCTATACCCAAAAGAAATGTAGTTGCCTATAAGCTACAAGCTGCATGGCAAAAGTAGCTAGACAAATCAACACTACTTTTTTTAAGTCCTTAAATTGTCCCTTCACTGTCATCTGGGGATTCCCCTGGGGAGGCCCCCTGGTCAGAGTCAGACGTCTTGAATGTCCCCTCACTATTGGGGACACTATTGCAATTGACTGGTCTATTTATTTATTTATTTATTTATTTATTTATTTATTTATTTATTTATTTATTTATTGCAACTGTGATAGGCACGCTATTTGGAGAATGTAGTAAGCTACATTACTAGTTACTCTGATTAAATAATAGCTTAACTACACTACAAGCTATCCCCAGAGAAATGTAGCAAATTTCCGTTACACTATACTTAGAAATGTAGTTAGGCTATGTAGCTTAGGTACTTGTAGCTAGCTACTGCCCAATGTAGCTTAGGTACTTGTAGCTAGCTACTGCCCATCACTGGCAATGAGTAACTCAGAGAGGAGCACTGGCAAGCTATGCTTCTCACCCATTGACTTGCATTTTATATGACAGCTCTGTCCGATATAAATAATCGATCATTTCAGGAGCAAGAAAAAATATATACAATGGAAAGAATGCGTAACTATGACATTATTTCAATAAACTAAAAACACAGGGAAATGTTAGAGGGAGAAATAACCCTGAAACACTTCGGTCGTCATGGATCGACCTCAACCTGGTGTTGAGCAGCTTAGCCAGTCTACCACGTATGTCCACACAAACGTTTTCAGATTTAAAGAATAAAGTGACTTACTGAAGGCTCACAATAATGGTATCGTTTCGTATTGTTTAATGAAAAGCAATTTAATCCGACCGGTCGCCACCTTCTAAAAAAAAAAGTCCGCTGCGGTATTGATTAAGTAACAAATGTGAAAACTTTTCCCAACACGCCTGTGACCGCCACCTCCACGTCTATCAGTCACTCTCTCTCTCGCTGTCTCCTAGCAGATGGAAGGGATCGTCTCGCTGAAAGCATTGTGGCGCGCAGCCAAGGAGTGATGGAGAGGATGCCATCATATCTCCCCCACCCCACCCTCCTTCCACCCACCACCCCACCCTCCCTCCACCCACCCCCCCTTGCACTTTGGCTTCACAGCGATGAGCTTGGCGGGCAGGCGGGTGGGAAGAATGGTGGTTAGTGGGTGGTGGGGGGCGAGGTTGACCCCACCACCATTTACTGTCTGTCTATGATGTAACTGCGGCAGTGGAAAGGCTCGCTCATACTCCTACGTTGCTCATTGGGAAAAGGTTGCTGGGAGCGGTACAGGTCAGGGCACCTCGTAGCTTATTGCCTCTGATACCTCATATCGTCAGTCCGGTAGAAACCTCGTATCTCCATTTTTTTTTCTTTCTTTTTTTGTAAATTAAAGCCCCGCCTCATCATATAAGACAAAACTAGTGAAAATAGCAGATCTACAAGCACACAACGCCTCGTGGTGCGAGGCGTTGTGTGCTTGTAGATCGGCTTTTTTCACTTTTTTTAAATGATGAATAAAAACGGTTTTGGACATACAAGCTTTCCACCCGACAACAATGATATGTGACTGGATACAAAGCTTTAAATTGGGCCGCAAGGGGGCCCTGGTAATTTTTCAGCTTCTTATAGAATGTAAGCTTTCAAATGATTGCTTATCATTTATTCACAGGAAAATATTTGAAGAAGATAATGGTCATTTGGATCTTGAGTCTAACCAGAATAGTCAAACTATAGAACAAGCCTTTCAAAGATCGTGTTCACTTGTCGATATAGTGCAGTTGTTTTCAACCCTTTACATATCAAGGTCCATTATTTATTCTGCATTTGAGCCACGGACCACCTTTTGATGAGATTCAGACCCCAAACTGTCCACAATTCCATGCTGTATTGATGTGGTACCAGAGGTAACAGGCAAACATTATTAACAATTCTTCTACATTCTCTAATTGTGTAGACTTCTTGTAAATTAAGTAATGCTGGTGTTGAACAATGATTTAACTCTTGAGAGCATAAAATGAAACCAAATGGATCTTAAAGGTTCATTTGGTTTCATTTTACACACAAGAGTTAAAGATCTACAGTATAAGGGTCCATTTGGTTACCAACTCTCCATCATTTAGCTGGGGACCACCTGGAACCCCCTCAGGTTACCACTGGTGGTCCCTGGACCACTGGTTGAAAACCACTGATAGAGTGCCCTTCCAGTAAAACCCATGAAACAATAATGTTGCTGGAATATGCATAATAAATCATTGCAGGCCGTCCAGACAGACTACCCCCACGAATTCCCTGGACATGACATGATGAAACCTGCGGCTAAAGGGGATTTTTTTTCTTACTGCAAACCCGACTAGCTTCAGAGACGACTGCTCAGTGGGAAGAATAATGTATTTCTTCTTCGCATGTGGAGAAGTAGCTTAGCTCTAAAGGGTGAGGGAAAGGTCACCTTCTGTCAACTACACTATATCCTGAGGGCTCCATTTCGCAAAGAAATATATCGTCGTTGTCGGGTGAAAACCTTGTATGTCCAAAACCGTTCGTTTTGCATTTATCATTTTAAACATGAACAAGTGAAAACAGCCAATCTACAAGAACACAACGCCTCGCACCCGCGAGGCGTTGTGTGCTTGTAGATCTGCTGTTTTCACTACTTTTGTGCGACGGCGCCTTGTATGATGAAGCAGGGCTGTACTTTGCGAAAGAAACATACAAATTTGAAACTTGGAGATACGAGGTTTCTACCTGACAACGACGATATAAAGAAATAGATTCATCTTTAAAATTTCATTTCAGTTCTATATTAAGAACTACCTACTGCCTTATTTGCGTGACAAATAGTGAAAATAGCCGGTCTACAAGCTCACAATCAGTCACATTGTGATCTATTTTTAATTTTCTAAATGTTCATATTCTGACAAATATTGACAGATGGTGAACATTTGCAATAGGCACAGCAGGTTTAATCAAACGTGAATTTTAGACTAAACACCTCAGTCTACATTTACATATCAGTCTACAGGAAATACATGTACTGTCATATATTAAACATGCACCTACTTCACATGAAGATACTGTGAAGTTGAACTGCTGTTATTTTAGATATACCACTGCATTGTCTGAAGGATGCCAAACAAAAAGAAGTTTTACTCTTATGTACCTGTACAAAAGACACAACAATAAAGTACAACCTTGAACTTTGAATAATCCTGCTCAGACCAATCATTTACCACTCCAAGCTGCACATTTAAAGTAAGCTATTATGCTGAATTACACAAGTACTTAAAAAAACAAGGCCTATAGGTTTTCAATAAATCAAAGTAACAAAAGCATCTTTTCTAAACCTACGCATCCTGCTCTCACCAGACCCTAACCTGACCTCTTTTTTATTATTATTTTTTTGTACTTCTTCTGTTAGGAAGCCAAAAAAAACAACATTTCAAAAATCATTGTCTAAAGCTCACGTCAGCTTCACTACAGAGCTCATTACGGGACTCCCACGAAGCCCGTTCTGTGCCGGCTGTAACCGCAGGCCACCGCTATGAAGAGGTGAGTGGGGGTTAATGGAGAAAAAAAAAGAAGGCTAAACTGTGAAATTGTTTGTGGGCCGCTGCCACTAATCTGTCCCAGTTCCCCCCGGGGTGGGAGGTGTTTCAGAACACCTCAGCTTCAATCAGGAATGGATATGGGAGTTTCTGAGCTTCTTGCTTACATTATTAGCATTAAACATATGTATGTAATGTGCACCCCTCCAATACCCAGTGTAAAAGTTGTGTAAAAAGTAGCCTACTCACAATTGTTACTTATACGTAAAAGTATCAATACACTGCAATGTAGAAATACACTGTTACAAGTAAAAGTCCGGATTTAAGTAAAAGTATAAAACCAGTAAGACTCCCTAATCGGGAGATAAGCTTGTCAGGTCGTATGTATACACAAATTGGTCTGTCCATGTTGATGACATGACTTTAGAGATACTGTGTACCGCTTTGCGTGATTTTAGGGCAAAATCTGTAGGAGCAGTGTCCTAATTTTTATTTTATTTTTTTAAATCGGGGCTGATGGTGGCGCTAGATGGGACAGATGCATTTTGCTGACATGACTTTCGAGATACTGTGTATCGCTTCATGTGATTTTAGGGCAAAATCTGTAGGAGCAGTGTCCAAAAATGTGTTTTACAAGAATCGGGCCTCATGGTGGCACTAGAATAGGGCCATGTGAGAAATGAGGTTGTGGTTTGGCAGCCAAGGAGTGTGTGTGCAAAGTTTGACATGGATCGGGGCAACGGTGGCGGAGATATGAGAAGGGCAAAAGTGTGACGTGTGACTGACAGACTGACAGACTGACTGACTGACTGACTGACTGACTGACTGACTGACTGACAGCTGGTGGAGGTTTTAATAAATGTACTTAAAATAGCAAAAGCTCACAATGCATCTCGTCGTGAGCTTGTAGATCAGCTATTTTAAAAACGTCTGAAATGTATACTGCATGTTATGTAACAGTAATCAAAATCCACAAAGTAATATAACAAAGTATTGGAAATTGGAAACACACAAGTTAAGTACAAATACCACTGCCCATCCGATAACCAATCCAAACGACATTGAAATAAATACACCTAAAATAAATTAACACAAAGTGCTGTCTCGCCTGCATGTGGGCCACATGGGTGCTTGGCTAGTCCCCCTCTAAAAAAAGAAAAAATAGGAATCACTTCAGGCGATTGAACGGAAAAGAAAGAAAAATGGTCCCTCTTTAATCTTTCCCTTCTCTCCCTTTATCTCTCTCTGCTGTTGACCCAGTTTTTTATTTATTTATATATCGTCACTGTCGCGAAGAAATCTCGTATCTCCAAGTTTCAAATTTGTATTTTTTTTTTCGTAAAGCAAAGCCCTGCTTCATCGCACAAGACCGCCGCACGAAACTAGTGAAAACAGCAGATCTACAAGCACACAACGCCTCGCGGTGCAAGGCGTTGTGTGCTTGTAGATCGGCTATTTTCACTATTTTAAATCGCTTTTAACAACGATGAATACAAAACAAATGGTTTTGCACATACAAGGTTTCCACCCAACGACGACAATTATATTTTGGGGGAATGGGGAGAACAGGCGATGGGGGAGAGGAGGAGGAGAGAGGAGAAGTGGTGGCAGAGAGAGGGAGCCGGATGGAGGGAATAAATAAAAAAAAAGAGAGAGAGAGAGTTAGTTTCTGGAAGAGAGTGATAATGAGGACAGTTAATTCAGAAACGGGGTGTGAGAGGCACAGATTAGGCTGCTAGCTGGACGATGCACGCCACAGATTCTCTTCTCTCAACGCCTGTGAAACCAATCTGGGGGGGGGGAGTTGGGGAAGAGTTGTTTACTGTCAAGATTCCAGGATGACCTCCCACTTGGGTAATGACGCCCCCTGGCGTTCATTCAGAGAAACTACTTCAGCTCCCGTACTACGTAGGTAGAAGAATCTCATCCTTTTCCCGTCTCAAATCGACGGTTTTCTACTACTTATCTAAAAAAGTTTGTTCTGCTGTTCGCTTGTTCAGGCCTCTGCCCGAATCAAGCGTGGCCTAGCATTAGCCGTTAGCTCGTTAGCTCGATAGCTTCCTTTGTTAACGTTAGCTACACTGCTTCGCCATGGATCCTCTCGCCTTTCTGCCGAGGAATTGTGATTACCCGGGTTGCACAGGACTAATCGACGGACAGGATGGACATCCTCTCTGTGCTGGTTGTATGGGCGTCGGACATGCCTACGCTGCCCTGAGTCCTCCGGGGAGAGCAGGGCCCTTCTGTGAGGCCTGTGAGGTCTTCGACCACGCTGTCCTGCTACATCGGTTCTACCTGGCTAGGGCAGGCCTCGGAGCCTGCGCTCCACCAGGAGGGCTTGCCACTCTGGATCCTACAGCCCAGGCGTTCCGCCCCCAGGCAGCCCGCACCGATAGTCAAGGTGCGGCGCTGCCGTCCGGGGCACCGCTTGTTCAGCAGCGCGCCACCGTTAGTCAAGATGGCGCCAAGCGACGTGAGACACCGCCTGCCGTGCAGCCGACCGCAGCTAGCTCCACTGTCACTGGAGCTGGCGGGTCTGGCGGAGCTGCCGCGAGGAAGCAGACTAAGAAGTCTAACTTCCCTCCGGTAACCATTTCTCCTACGGGCGAGGTGCCTAAAAAGAAGCGTTGTGATGTGACCGTCGGGGACGTCCCCCTCGACGTGAACATTAACAAAACAGTCCGATCCTTCAGGCGCGAGTCGGACATGAGCTCCAGTCAGAGCGAGGGTTCGTACTCAAGCTACTCTGAGGACGAGGAGGTGGAGGACATGGCGGAGGATGATGGCTCTCGCCTTACCGTTACAGTGAAAGGTAATGCCCCTGCGGCTCCAGCACGTCAACTGGACGCCGCAGGGACCCCCCAGTCCCCCTCAGGCTCTACTGCCCCTCCACCCGCCAGTCAAGCGGGTGGAGAGGTGGTAGACGACGTTGATTCTGCAACGGAGATGCTGGATCATCTCACTGTCTACATGAGGGCCATTGCCAGAGTGGGAGAGGAGCTGCCACCTCCTCTCCCCTCTGAAGAGGCCGAGGATGATGACGAAATGCCCGGGCAGGAGCCCTCGGCTCCCGCTCCGTATGTCCTCTCCAGGCTGCCGCTGGTGAAGGGATTCACTAAAGCGCTACAGTCATCATGGAAGTCACACAAGGACCCCAAAAAGCTGTCCTATTCTATGCTGGATGTGGTTGGCGGTGCTGAGGCAGGCATGTCCACCTGCCCCAACTTGGACCACCTTTTAGCACAATCTTTTCTGGGTTCTGTCAGACCCCAGTATAAAGAAGTGGGCACGGCTAAGAACGGGCCGTTCGTCGGCCCCGTCGGCACCAACCCGCCGGGGTTCAACGTCCTGGAGGATAAGATGCAGTCAGACAGGGCCCGGAACGCCTACCGGGCCGCTGTTCTGGCCGCTAAAGATATAAATCTGAACCAGCTCCTGATCGCTTCCACCAAGGACCTGGTCAAGGGTCTGCCCACGGGGGAACACACAGCCGAGTTAAACACTCTATTTGACATCATGCTAAAAGTCAATTGGCATGCTGTCAAGTGGATGGGCAGGGCCATGGACTACAACCTCCAGTCGGAGAGAGCCCGCTGGCTCGACTACGTCGACCTCGAACCGAAAAAGGACGCAGTGGCAGGGAGAGGGGACGCTCGGCTTCCTACAAGAAGCACTCTTCCGCCTCCAGGGGAGCCTCTACAGCCAGGGCGCCTGACAGGCCCCGCAGCAAGGTAGCGGTTCCCGACCGCGCTCAAACGCGCCGCTCGTCCAAGGACAACAGGCAGCCGTCCTCCTTCCGCGGGGGCCGTGGTAGGGGACAGCGCAAATGACACTGGAAAAAGGGGGATTGTGTTGGGGCGGGGGTCCGAGGTGTCACCCGGTCCCCCTCCCCCCAAACGAGGACGTTTGATTTCTGTACCCCGCGTCGGGGAAATGAGAATGAAAATGTCAATGTATATGCCTCCTGTGTCCCAGATAAATCTGTTGAAAGAACAAAGTCTGTTTCTGTCCAACTCTGTCGCACTAGCACAGACGACTCCATTTTGCATGCCTCCTGTAAAGATGATGAAGTCCCGTCAGGACTCTTTAGTCAATCACAGGTTTTATCAGCAACCAGTAATGTTAATGTCAAACAATTATTTGGTTCCTCATACACGCGAGGAGAATACCCCTCGCGTGGACAAGGCAATGAATTTAACAATGAGTCACAATTTCTGTCGGCCTACTATGAGCCCTCGTCAAGGGACAAGCATAAAGGCCATAGCGCAGGTATTAAACGTAAAAGTTCCTCCCCCGTCAGGGGAGAATGCTTTAGTTGTGGTCGAGTCTGCTTATCAGACCAACCGCTATGTTCTTCCTGCCTCTCTATCAAGCGAAGTTCGAACGCTTCCGGTTACACCGGATACGGATTCGCTCGCTCCCCGCTTCCGGTCCCACCGCCAAAACGCTCCGCTAGTCAAGCGGTACAACCAGAAGGTGTTTCCTCCGCCATGCGGCCTATTGAGTCCTTGCCCTCCGCTTCCGGTCGTTCCGGAGACGGATACGCAGGCCTACCGCTTCCGGTCCTGTCGCCCAAAAGCTCCGACGTCGCGGAAGCACAGTGGTGTGGTTTCTCTCTCCCAAAACACGCTGGCGCGCTGCGCGGACCAGTGGAAATTATGCAACCCGAGCCATTGGGTATTTCGAACGATAACCAGAGGTTACAGGTTACAGTTCGCAGACATACCCCCGCTTTCAAGCAGGGTTATTTATACCAGGGCGCGAGGGGTAAAAGCAGATCTTTTGAGAGAGGAGATCAGCTCCCTGCTAAGCAAGGGGGCTATAGTGGAGCTGGACGAGACCCAATCCCGCCTGGGATTTTGGAGCCGTTATTTCCTGGTGCAGAAGAAAGGGGGGGGGCTACGTCCCATCCTGGACTTAAAGGCACTAAACGTTTACCTGAAGAAATACGTTTTCAGGATGCTAACAGTTCCCACCATGTTACGGTCGGTCAGGCAGGGGGATTTCCACTGTTCAGTGGATCTGAAGGACGCCTATCAGCACGTTCAGATTTATCCTCCACACAGAAAATTTCTACGTTTCGCCTTCGAGGGTCGCCTGTACGAGTACACAGTACTCCCTTTCGGTCTTTCACTGCGCCCGAGGGTGTTCGTGAAAGTGACCGAAGCTGCCATCGCGCCTCTGAGACGGCAGGGCGTCAGGCTGGCGACGTACATAGACGATTGGATGATTTCAGCGAGCTCCGCCCACGAAGTGGCGCGTCACACACAAGTGGTTTTGGCTCACCTGAAGGCCTTAGGTTTTATAGTCAACCACGGCAAGAGCATGTTGATTCCAGCGCGTCGTCTTACCTTCATCGGGGCCCTTCTGGACTCGTCCGACATGTCGGCCCGTCTCTCAGAGGACAGGGTGGACAGGTTTCGGAAATGCCTCGACTCTTTTCATGTGGGCCAGGAGGTCACTTACGAGAGTTGTATGGTACTGACGGGAATGATGGCCTCCGCAGTACATCTGTTACGTTTAGGCAGGTTTCATATGAGACCTTTTCAACGTTGGATGTTATCTCTCGGGATCCCGCCCTCCTTGAAGTACAAGAAGGTTACGGTGTCCCCGGCTTGCGCGATCACCCTGTCTCCTTGGCGGGTGGAGGGGTTCCTCACCAGCGGAGTCTCGGTGGGCGAGGTGGTCTCCCACAAGTCGATCACGACAGACGCCAGTCTCAGTGGGTGGGGCGCCACTCACGAGGGGCGCACAGCGCAGGGTCTTTGGCCCCCAGAGATGAAGGGTCATCACATCAACTATTTGGAGTTGATGGCAATACTACTGGCGCTCAAGCACTTCGAGCCCCTGATTTTACATTGTCACGTCCTGGTCAGGACCGACAATACGACGGCCATGTTTTACGTCAACAAACAAGGGGGCCTGTCTTCATTGCCACTGGATCGTCTGGCTCGAGAACTAACGATTTGGTGTGTGTCACGCATCAAGTCGATCAGGGCCACACACGTCCCTGGTCTCCTCAACAGCGGTGCAGATCTCCTGTCCAGGGGAGGCCCTCGCTACGAGGACTGGTCTCTCCACCCCAGGGTGGCGTGTCAAATTTTTCGCAAATTCGGTCAGCCAGTGGCGGACCTGTTCGCGTCAGCGGAGAATACGAAGTGTCCGTATTTCTTCGCAGTGAAGGGCAGTCCCCGCTTGGGGTTGGACGCCTTCGCGCACAAGTGGCCGAGAGGTCTACTGTACGCGTTTCCCCCCTTCGACCTAATTCGTCCTACTCTGGAGAGAGTCAGGAGGTTCGGTCTGGAGATGCTCCTGGTGGCTCCCTACAAGGGCACGTGGAGATCGGCGATCGCCCCTCTCCTTTGCGAACCGGGTTGGCGGCTGCCCCAGTACAGGGGTCTGTTGAGTCAGGCCAAGGGGGATATCTTCCACCAAGACCCGCAGGCCCTAGACCTGTGGGTTTGGCACGTGAAAGGTTGAACCTGCTGGCAGCTGGTTTTTCTTCTGATGTGGTTGCCACCATTCAGAGTGCTAAGGCGCCCTCTACAAGGGCGTCTTATGATGGAAGGTGGAATGCCTTTGAGGACTGGTGTGAGTCGCGTGATCCACCTGTGGTGGCTCATGTGGCGTCAGCCCAGGAAATTCTGGAATTTATGCAGGACCGTTTGAAAAGTGGTCTGGCATTTTCTACCCTTAGGGGGTATCTGGCGGCTATCAATGCCTGTCACCTGGGGGTGGCGGGCAAGGCACCTTCTAAAGTCCCGGAGGTCATCAAGTTCATGCAAGGAGTTGAACGTTTGAGGCCGGTGACTAGGTCTTTGTTCCCGGTTTGGGACCTGCAGGTGGTTCTGGGGGGCCTGTGTCGGGCTCCCTTTGAGCCGCTTGTGAGGTTGCCTTTGAAACTTTTAAGTTTCAAGACGGCTCTTTTGCTGGCTCTGGCTACGGCTAAAAGAGTTAGTGATCTGCAGGCTCTCTCGGTGTCTGCGGAGTGCATGCAGTTTATGAACAATGATTTCAAGGTGTTGCTCAAGCCTCATCTTAAGTTTGTTCCTAAGAACATGGTGGTTCCTAAGGAACCTGTAGTTCTTTTGGCTTTTCATCCTCCTCCGTTTGTCTCGGTGGAGGATGAGCGGCTTAATTGCCTTTGCCCTGTCAGGGCGCTGAGGGCCTACTATGACAGGACTGCTAGTTCTAGAGCTTCTTCCCAGCTCTTCGTGGAAATGGGCAATGTTCTTGTCAGAAAGCCGGTGTCTAGACCCACTCTTTCGAGGTGGATTGTGGATGCTATTAGGCTGGCCTACTCTAGTGCAGGCGTGGAAGTGCCGGCGGCACTTAAAGCCCATAGTACTAGGGGTGTGGCTACTTCGTGGGCACTGGCAAAGGGAGTCTCCGTTCAGGAGATTTGTGTTTCGGCGAATTGGTCTTCGCCTTCTACCTTTGCAGCCTATTATCACCTGGATATCGAATCCTCTTCGCTAGCGCATTCGGTTCTGGGTGCAGCCACCTCCTCTAGGTCATAGAGGGGTGGATTTTCCCCTCCCACAGGTGGGCATGTAGCCACCTGGGGCGTTTTTGGGGGGGGACCCTGTGTTTCCTTATATAGAGTGTCTTACTTATAAGGCGGACTTGTCCGTTCATTTAGTTGAATGAGGCGGACTTCGGTCTGTCAGGGTCTCTCTCTCTATTTTCTCGTTCCTTCACACCCAGGTCCGGTGGGCCTGGGACCTTCAGTGGGTGATGGGTCACGCCCGTTTGGGCTGTGCTCACCCGTATGAGGGGGTGTGGGGGTGTGAGAGTAGGTTGTGGCTTATCGGGGAGTTTAAGAATCCCAAGTGGGAGGTCATCCTGGAATCTTGACAGTAAACGGTAGGTTCCGTACGGAACCATTGTTTACTTAGAGATGGAAGGATGACCTCCCACATAATGCCCCTCTGTTTCACTGAATGTGGCAGAGAGTGGTATTAGAGGAAGTTGTTTCCGCCCCGGGCGCTTATATAGCGGGGGGCGGGTCACTCCGGGGTTTGAGTGACAGGCCCTTCTACCTACGTAGTACGGGAGCTGAAGTAGTTTCTCTGAATGAACGCCAGGGGGCGTCATTACCCAAGTGGGAGGTCATCCTTCCATCTCTAAGTAAACAATGGTTCCGTACGGAACCTACCGTTGTTTGGCAGTGGTGTAAAGTAACTAAGAACATTTACTTAAGTACCGTACTTAAGCACAATTTGGAAGTATTTGTACTTTACTTGAGTATTTCCAACATTCCAATAATTTTCAAAATTCCTTTTACTTCTACTCCACTATATCTCGGATCCAAATGTTGTACTTTTACTCCACTACATTTTTTTGTAAACTTTATTACTAGTTAACTAGACCAGGTCAACCTGGTTGTGCCAGACCCCCTGTCTGTCATCATCATTTATGACATCATGCCTTTTGTAGGCATGTCATCATCATGTCATCATCATATATACCCTTTATATAGAAAACCCGGACAGACATTTGCTTATGTAGGCCTACCCATTTCATGGGTCTGGCAAAAAGTGAAATTGGGCATGCAAGTTCCCACTAGTCAGAACATTTGTGTTTTTACCTTTAACTCCACTGATCAGTGGAAAACATTGTATGTGCACTTCCTAGAGGCCAAGGCAAAACCCTTGCCATGCATTTCTCACATTTGCTCTTTATAGCACCACCAGGAGGTAAACTTGTGTACAAACTTATGTTTGCTGCTGTTCTTTGATATTACTTGATCAGATTTTATCAAAAGATCTGATATTTCATACCCCATCCGAATTGGCTAATATTGGCTTCCAAAGTTTGCAGGATTCGTCAGTTTTGAACAAAGTGCCTCAAATCATGGAGGCAGATTGCAATTTCCATGACATTTGGCACACATACTGTATTCCCACTAGGTCAAAGAACATATGCCACCCCTTTCACACTGGCCTGTCATAGCGCCACCAGCAGGTAAATCTTTGCAAAATACATTTTTGGGGGCGCCCGCTGGCCTAGTGGTCAAGGCATACCACATACTAGGCTATGATGCCTGCTGGCGTCGCCGGTTCGATTCCCGATCCGGACGGCCTTTGCCGCGTGTCATTCCCCATCTCTCTCCCCATTTCCTGTCAGTCTGCTATCCTATCAAATAAAGGCATAAAAAGCCTGAAATGTTGTAGCGCCACCAGGAGGCCACAAAAAATAGCGCAACCAGAAGGCCGCAAAAAACCGACCTGGCGTAGACCTGTGCTCGGAAGAGCACTGCTTCTAGTTTACTTTAATTTCATAACGGAAGTCAATGTCAAGTCGGATCGGACTGACACCAAGCCCAAATATGGAGTCATTATGTCATAGATACATCATGACAGACGGTACAGATTGGTCAAAATGAAGTCTGAGATCCACATGAGACCACGCCCTTATTGGACACGTCTTATTTCATTTATGTGTTTGTTGCTGTTGGTCGCCATGGCTGCCAGTTCCCACCTGACGTCGTGTGGGAGTTCTGATTGGTCCAGATCGTACTGAATGACTGCTAGCTTGCATAACGTCTTGAGACTAGGACTTAAGTCTAAGATGAACAGTTCATCAGATCTTCTTAATCCTCCAAAGAGTACGATTCGATCTCCCACAATGCAACAACACATCAAATACATCGAAGATGGACATGTTCTATTTGGTGTGACCTTTTTCCAGGAGAAGGTCTCTGGGTTGAATACCTGCAGATTATTGAGGAAATTACCTTTACCGCTTCCACCAGATATGTACAGCTCTCCATTGTAGGTAAAGGCTGAATGACCCAAGCGTTCTTCTGGAAGAAGGTACTCTGTTCTCAGCCAGCAGTTGGTCTCTGTGTCAAACACACTGATGAAGTTTTTGAGAAGTTGGTGGGATCCACTCCCAAATACAAACATCTTCGTCCCGATGATGTTTGACAGAGTGACACCTTGAAACAGGAGGTGGAGTGCCTCTGGTGTTAATTAAAGACCAGACCATTGTGGTGGTGTCCAACGTGTACAGGTCATTAAAGAAGAAACCAGTTACATCGTTGTATCCTCCAAAGATGAACATGGCTTTCCTGAAGACACAGGCCGAATGGCTCCACCTCTCCTCTGGAACAGTCCCAGAAATCTTGGGCTTGAACCATCTGTGGGAGTCGACATCAAATGCATAAAGCCTGTTGCAGTACCCTTTCGTGTCATATTTATAACCCCCCCAGATGTAGATGGTATCTTCTATCAGCACAGCTGTGTGGAAGCAGCGATTGGATGGAACCTTAAGGTGATGTTTTCCACTCCCAGGTGTCACTGGGGCCAACGTCCTCCAGCGTAAAGATACAGTGTTGAAGATGTGAACATCAAGCTGATCGTTCCTCCCTCCAAATGAGTAGACTTTGTCTCCCGAGGAGACAGCAGCTTCACCGCCTCTATTAGGTCCTCCGTTTAGATTCAGCGTCCAGCAGATCATTCCTCACAGCAGATCCTCGAGGGCTTAAATTAGGTTCTTCAAGTCCTACTGTGTAACAGAATGGTGTCCCATTGTGTGCTCTACCACTTATATTAGTTCAGTGGAACAAGCGTCATGCAAAGTCTGATCAGTCAACGCTGTCTCAGAAAAGAAGGGTTCAGGATTTACCAGAGGTTTGAGCCCACTCCCCCCGTTTTTCAGTAGGATATTATGATGTCACGTGAAACTCGACCAATCCTGGAAATTGGTCCTGGTTGACCAAAATGTCATGTGAAGCTCACCAATCCAACACACCTCAAGATTTTCGGACATATGCCCGTTTATGCCCGTTCTGCTTTGCCACGGGCATAGGCGGCCCCTCTCGTGGCCCTTATGCCTCGATATTATGACAGACACACACAGACATATAGTCGAATCTATATATGGCCCGTAAGGCCTAATTGTGCGCCAGCAGAGCGCGTCTTGTTATTTATATCAGGTCGCACTTGTTGATGGCGAAGTCACCAAGAATGCTGGTCCCTCATTGGCTGTTGATGGTGATGATGGTGACGCCATCACCCCATTGATGACGTCACTCTGTGTTATTTCAAGGGTTTTCCCATTGGAAACCATGTGTTTTTTCAATGGTTTTCTCATTGGATGACATAAGCGCAGACAGACAGACACACACACACACACACGGACGTAGATTTGCCTAATTTATAGTAAGATAGGCCTACCTAAACCACTTTAGCCCTATTTTATACCGATCTAGCTCACAACACGTCGCAACACGCCGCTATTGTCAAACATTTTGTACTTTTACTTTTGGTACTTGGGAGAACATTTTGATGCCGACACTTTCATACTTTTACTCAAGTGCATTTTGAATTCCAGACTTTTACTTGTAACAGAGTACTTCTACATTGCAGTATTATTGATACTTTTAAGTAAGAAATGGGGAGAGGAGAGGAGAGGAGAGGAGAGGAGAGGAGAGGAGAGGAGAGGAGAGCGGATGCTCGACGTCCTCTTAATTAAAAACAAGTGTGGGTAAACATGCTTTTCCAGGTCACGCAGCTATAACTGCAAGAGAGAGAGAGGGGGGGGGGGGGGTCGACGGAGAGATGGAGTGAATAAAAGATGGATGTCGGAGACGGGAGGGGAGGGGGCAGTAATGACAATCCTGAAACGTTAAAGTATAATAGCACTTCTCTCAATCGTCTCCTTTTATGTGTTCATACCTTTCTTACATATTGCCTTATACTGTAGGCTACACCCCTTCTCCACTCCTCTACCACATTGTGAACATTTATATAATATATCATGCACGCAGGAGAGAGAGAGAGAGAGAGAGAGAGAGAGAGAGAGAGAGAGAGAGAGAGAGAGAGAGAGAGCAAGAAAGCAAGCAAGAAAGAAAGAAAGCGTAACAATGCAAATGTATTTATGTATTGTATTGCAGGGGTCTTCAAGTTTTCAGGCCAAGGACCCCTTAGTTGAGAAAGATGAAGCAGGGACCCCCACAACTTTTTCATATAGATTCCATATAGTTTAATCGTTTGACAGCACAATAATCTGTGTATTTTGGATTCATGTCAATTTGTGTTTTCAGATATTTAACCACTTGAGCCGTCGATACTTAATAAACTTGACCTTTCATTCTGTACTTAGTCTGCTCTTTTTTTTCCTCTCCACCAAACCTCTTTGCCGAAAATAGGCTAAGGCTAAAGTTATCAGAAGGTGGACGCTAGGGTTCAAGTTGTTATAAAAAGGACTAGAAGATTTGGAGGACCCCTTGTAGTAACTCTGAGGACTCCCCAGGGGTCCCAGACCCCTTGTTGAAGACCCCTGTTGTACTGTATACATGTGAGCACAGGTGCTTGTGTGTTTTCTCGGACATCAAAAGCGTCCAAAAAGATCTTGAGAGAGCCTCCCAGTGCCAAGACAAACCAGAGCCCTCTATTTGAGAGTCACGTCATCTCCGCTCACTTCATGGGGGCAGGTCTTCCACATCTATTGGCGAATAGTGACAAAGCGCTGAACCGGAAGTTCACGGAATGCATTGGAGTCTATGAGGGGAAAAGTGACATTTCGAGTTACATGAACCACGTGACCGGCGCTGTTTCTGACCCCGCATTGGCAGAACTCTCTAATACAAGGCTCTGAGAGAGAGAGAGAGAGAGAGAGAGAGAGAGAGAGAGAGAGAGAGAGAGAGAGAGAGAGAGAGAGACTAATGTGATCAGCATGAGAGGAGAGGAGAGGGGAGGAGCGTGGCAGACTCATCTTTTTAATTAAAAACATTATGGGCAGAGAGAAAGAGAGAGAGAGAGACTGCCAGGGTGGCAGAGGGTGGCAGAGAGATGAACAGAGTGGAGTGGGGGGGGGGTAAATCATGAAGGGGAGGAGGGGGACTAGGGAGGAGGAGACGAGGCAATGACAGTCCTGGAAATGTTAAAGAATAAAAGCAGCCGCCCCGCCATGTCCCTATCACATCTCTCTCTCTGTGTATCATCTCCTTTCTCACATATCGCTCTAGAACCGCCCGCCGTTGCCGCCGCTCCACTATCCTCTTGTAAAAATGGATATAACCCGAATCCATCTCCCTGTTATTCCATCCTGTCCCATGCCGTCATCACATCTTGCCTGTCAACATCGCCGCACTCGTATTTACTGTTAGGCCTATCCATGGCTTAGCCTAATGTATGCACCTCATCATCCCCCTCCCCTCCCCGCCTCTCTTCTGTCGTCTACCCCTCCCTCCATCCCTCCCTCTCTCCCTTTATTTCTTCCTCTACTACTGTATTGGGCAATGTATACACAGTAGACTAAAACGCTTGAATGAACTCGCTGTCAAAACTTGTGATCGTGCGAGAGAGAGAGAGAGTGCAGAGAAGACAGAAACAGAGAGACACAGAGAGTGACAGGGTAAAGGGGACATTTAGTCAGCCTATTCTTTGAGGCGGATCGAATAACATGGAAACAAGACTGCACTCGTGGCCATGTATGGCCTACATGTGCGCCAACAGAGCGCGCAAGTACCTCGATCGGTGTGGGTAGTATGAGAATGCTGCTCCCTCATTGGCTAAAGGCTCTGCCTTTGTACTGTCAGCCGGAAACAGACAGCACCGAACACGGTACTTGCACGCTCTGCTGGTGCAACTAACAAGCAAGGATGAGCCTGCATCGAACATGATGCAGCGCCGTATTAACCATTGCGTGTGTTGTGTGTCATTCGCTGTGAATCATGCACATCTGTGTGTGCCCTGACTTTCGAGTGTAGCCTATGACATACAAGGTCCTCATGTACACCCACACACCTTTAAAGCAAACAGTTGAAGACCTTGAACAATATTTCAATCCGTCGTCGTCATCCTCTCTTTCTCTCTCTCTCTCTCTCTCTCTCTCTCTCTCTCTCTCTCTCTCTCTCTCCACCTCCTTGCCTTTCCCCACTCATCACAGCCTGCGATAACAGTCCAAGTATTATGGCTCTTTTTTTTTTTTGACTGGTATCAATAAACTATAATAAAATGTAATATTTTTAAAAAGCCAAGAAAGGTTCTCAAGGTTTAGAGAGAGTCTCTCCTTTAAAACCCCAGGCAGATCAATAGATGAAGGAATGCAGGCCTGGCTAATGTAATGCACTGCATGGCCTAGATTGGGCTGTTTTCTTCTTTTGAGCAGCTCGGGGAAAAAAGACCCAAAAAAGCAAGAGGCAGACAGGAGGACGTTAAGACAAATGGACGTGCATTCAGGAGACGAGCAGATGGAACGAATGGAAAAGAAAAACGGCTATGAAAAGGACAATACAGCGGATCGATAGAAAACGTAGTACACACGACTCGCTCAAAGGGGCCGACAACGGCACAAAGAGTAGCTTACATACGAAGAATAACGGAGGAGGAGGGATGTTGCACTAAGGTAGTGGTTCTCAACCTGTGGGTCGGGACCCCCAGAGGGGTCCCCAAATTATTTTGGGGAGGGGGTCCCCCGATGATAAGCTTAATGTGCAACATTGTTTTCTCACTCAACTGTGAACAAACCAACATAAAGTTTAAGTGTATAGAGGGTATATGCACATTTCTAAAGGAATTTTAAATTACCTCTAAAATGACAAATTAAACATTGGCCGAATTGTCAAATATTAGATAGAGGCAGAAATTGTGAAAATAGCAGATCTACATGCTCACAACGCCTCGCAAGGCGAGGCGTTGTGAGCATGTAGATCTGCTATTTTCACACTAGAACTATACAAAATGTAATGCCTGGACTCTTACAACTCCAAGTGCTTGTCAGCGGGGGGGGGGGTTCCCCAGTTAAAATATGATTATTTCGGGGGCCGTGGCCTGAAAAGGTTGAGAACCACAGTGCACTGAGTCACTGCAACCCAGCCAGCCTGCAGGAAGAACACAGGCGGAGCCAGGGTCGATGGGAACTCCGGTGGGCTTTTGTGATTCCATTTTTTGGCTATACAGTAAGTGGGACTGGCTGGGAGGGCAGGGCTGAAAGCCCACGGCCAATGGCCAGGCTCCAGTCAGTGGAAAGAAGCACCCCGGGGGAACAGTGGGGTTAGCTCATGAAATGAATACAACAAAACAAAACATCGGCAAAGAGGTTTGGTGGAGAGGAAAAAAAAGAGCAGACTAAGTACAGAGTGAAAGGTCAAGTTTATTAAGTATCGACGGCTCAAGTGGTTAAATATCTGAAAACACAACAAACTTCCATGCTTCCATTTTCAACCCACTCTCTCTGTCTCGTTCTCGCTCATGAATCCACTAATAGCAATCAATCTTCAACCATCGCTCGAGCAATGAACACTGCCACCTGTGTGTGTGTGTGTGTGTGTGTGTGTGTGTGTGTGTGTCTGTGTGTGTGTGTGTGTGTGTGTGTGTGTGTGTGTGTGTGTGTGTGTGTGTGTGTGTGTGTGTGTGTGTGTGTGTGCGTGCGTGCGTGTATGTGCGTCTCTGACTTACTGTACAGTATGTGTGTTGTATGTGAAAAAGCAAGCAGGGAAGAAAGCATTTCATTAGGCCTAAGTAAAAGTATCAATACTGCAATATAGAAATACTCTGTTACAAGTAAAAGTACGGGATACAAAATGTAGGCCTACTTGAGTAAAAGTTGTCATTAAAATGTACTTAAAGTACCAAAAGTAAAAGTAGCCTACAAAATGTTTGAAAATAGCAGATCTACAAGCTCACAACATGTCACATCGCGTTGTGAGCTTGTAGATCTGCAATTTTTTGTGAGCTTGTAGATTTGCTAGTTTTAAATAGCCTCAGTAGGGCTAAAGTGGTATGTTTTTAAATAGTATAATTTATATCTGCAAAGTTACTAGTAACTAAAGTTTTCACATAATTGTAGTGGCATAAAAGTGCGTAGTGGAGTAGAAGTAAAAGTATTGGAAATTGGAAATAGGGCCTACTCAAGTAAAGTACGAATACCTCAAAATGGTACTTAGTTACTTTCCACCACTGGAAGAAAGTATGCAGGGGATATAGAGAGAGAAAGACCGAAGTGAATGTAGCGTGCGTGCGTGTACGTGTGTGCTTGCATGCGTATGTGTGAATGTGTGTGTGTGCGTGCGTGCTGGTACTTCCCTGCCTGTGTGTGAGACCTTGTGTTGCTCCCAGTGCCATTAAGAGGAGTTAATGCAGGTCCTCAGAGGGGCTCCTCCATCAGTTACTGAGGCTAAACTATTTATTCTAAGTCTGCCTGATTTATGGCAAAGTGGAAGTCTTTTATGTCCAATTCAAAAAGCGCTTGGCCTCTCCATAATTCTGGTTATTCAGGTGCTGGAGGCACAGTGCGTGCAAACGTTTGTGTGAACGCTGCACGAAGACAAATGGATTATTGCGGCGCTGCTTGCGAGTGTGCACACACCTGCACGCACGCACACACACACACACACACACACACACACAGACACGCGTACGCAAACGATAAGTGGCTTTTGCTCAAGTATATTCCAAAATTATAATTGTGTCACATTATTACTGTAGGCCAGTGTGCTTTTCAACCGTTTTCATATCAAGGCCCATTATTTATTTGGCATTTGAACCACGGACCACCATTTGTATTTATACCATATTCCATGCTGTATTGATGAGGGAGACAGTCAAACGTTGATCAAAATAACCTTTCTGAGGCAATGCAGATGTTAAACAATAATTTAACTTGTGAGAGCGCAACATGAAACCAAATGGACCCGTGTGGGGTCCACTTGGTTTCATTTTACACTCTCAAGAGTTAAACATCCATAAGGGTCCATTTGGTTACCGACTGTCCATTAGCTGGGGACCACCTGGAACCCCCTCAAGGACCACTGGTGGATGGTCCCCGGACCGATGGTTGAAAACCACCGCCATAGGTGATTTGCCTACAGAGTTTTTCGTCATTTTGCATGCGGCCTGGCACCGAAATCTTATCCAAGTTAAGTTGAACAACAATGCACTAAACGCAAGGAAAATAGACCACTGCAGCGGGAGACGGTGTCAGTAGGCTAACGTATAGTTTCTGCGCAAATAAGCGGTTTCGCTTCCTCAGAGTGAAACAGTAGCGTGCGTGTCAAATTAAACAATTAAACACAGGGACACGCATGGAGCCTCCTCAGAAAATACACCATACAAGTGGATTGAATCGGGGTAATGTTTTCTTTTCCGTTTGCCTAGCAGAGACTAATTGTACAAACGCCCACAATTTCACAGTGTCACAGTATAGGGTAAAGAACAGCTGCAGCTAATCAATTTAAGCACGAATCAGATTGTGCCGTGTCAAAGCATAAGTATATGAAAAATAGTTAATTCTACCGCCAATGCTTGCTAAACGGGTGCACCTAAATCAAACATGCCCAATACACATTTTTACCAATTATGACAAGTCAAAGTATGTACTCAGTGCAGTGCTGCTATTATAATTATGTTTTCTAAACAGGGTTTTACCACAATAAAAATAAAAGAACGGTCTGGAGTTTGGTGATTGTTTAGCTGTCATCTTTTCACCCATGAACAGATGGGGAAACAAAAGATAATGCAGACTGGACGCTAAAATGTAACTCTACCAGCGGTTTCTCTCCGCGTCAGCTCATCTGTGCACTCAATTCCATCCCGGTCTCCGGCAGAGTTAGCGCGGAAGTGTCCTTGAGCAAGCAAGACTCTGAAGCCCTATAATTGCTTCCGATGTGCAGGTTGGTATGAATGTGTGATGGGTGAATGGGCGAATGTAAATGCACACTCTATGTGAAGCGCTTTGGATAAAAGCGCTATAATAAATGGACCATTTACCATTTATATGCGTATGATGCATAGTCAACTCAATAAATGAATAAATAAATGGGAGTAAACTGTAGGAATAAAAAAAACATTCATTAGCCTTTAAATACCACCTTAAAATGAAACTGACATATCTCTTAAAAGCCCTAAGGGGAGGATGTGATGAGAACAAATCGAGCGAACTGGAAACGGTGAATGCAGCACATTCCTCCTTCCTATGAGGCATCTTCACATTTCTCCAATCTTTTTTTATTAGGAGCCTAATCAAACAAAGTGCCCTTCTCCTCGTCGCACGTCAACTGACAAGGATGGTGGACGAGTGGATGTGGGGAAGGATGACGGAGGAAATGGAAAATGAGAGAGATAAGATAAGTGGGCTACAATCTGGAAAAGAAAAACTCAAGAATCCCGATTGAGGCAGTAAACGGAAATGTAGTCGACGTGGTTTTGGGAAGCTTTTGGTCAAAACAGAACACTCAGAAGAATCTCAAGGATGTTGAGATAGAATCCAGGGTAGAATTCTACCTCCATGTTTGTTGCTTAGAATGTATGCATTGCTGTGCTGCTCCGCATAAGAGACAGCAAGACAGAGAGAGGCAGAAATAAGGGAAAGACGGGACAGAAATAAAGGAATGACAGGGAGAGGCCTGAGTGGAAGAGAGCATGAGTGATGAATCACTGGAGAATAAGTATGCCTGAGAATCTGCAGTGCAGATCCAATGAGGAAGGGAGGCTAGGAAGGAGAGGATGGACGGACAGACGGACGGCTGGATGGATGAAGAGAACAGTGTGTGTGGTGGTGGAAGGGTTGTGGATCATACTGTAATTCTGGTGCTATGTTGTTCCTGTGCCTCATTTTGAATTATTAAACTATCAGTAATGCTTTTATAGTTGTGGGTACAGCATAAGTGATTCCCATCTGTTCATATCTCTGGGAGATATTTATTTCTGGTTTTGTGTAGTTCAGTCATTGTGATTGTGACGCTCACTGGCTTTGGTGTGCTACGTGCCTCTGCACCGAAGCTAGAGCGCAATGAAAGCTGTGTTAAAAGTATTGCCATTCTGACATGTAAAAGAAGATAATGTGATCCCTTGTCCAGCATATTCCTTCCTACTGCACTTAGACAAGTTATTCCTTGTTGATGTCTCGCAATACAAAGATGGACTCTAGTTTGTACACAACTGGCCCTCGGTCTCTGGATAAGTGTCTGAAAATGCACAACTGCATGGGTGTGCGTACGTGTGTGTGTGTGTGTGTGTGTGTGTGTGTGTGTGTGTGTGTGTGTGTGTGTGTGTGTGTGTGTTTGTGCGCCTGTCAAGCCTAGTCTCATCTGAAGCCCAGATTTGGATTCTGACTCACAACTGTCTCGTTTATTGTTGGCAACAAATAGCACTCTGTCTAGCCAAGCCATGGCCAATCACAGGTCAGTTCACAGACACAGATTTGGCTAAGTGGGACAGAAGAACCCATACTAACTGACCGCAGATGTTCCTTTCAGAAACCGTCCTCGTTAACATAATATACTGAATTCGATACACGTTGCACACAGACCACAAAGCAGGGTTCACACACGTTCTGGGACTGGCACAGACAAAAACATTGATTTTGTCTGTGCCCGTTAGTCCAAAAACATTATAGGATCATTTATTAAACACACTAAAGCATTTGTTGATTTTGTCGACTAAAACTATGACGAAAAATGTGCGTTGACCTTTTTTCAATGACGAAAACAAAATAAAAACTAAATGAAAACTAAGCTATGACGACTAAAACTAAGACTAAATATACGGTATTGACAATTTCACCAACAGATAAAAACTAGACAAAAATGTTAGGGAGTAGTGGAGAAGAGATCCAGTAGAACTAGAAGACTAGAAGACAACTAGTTGTCAGGTCATTGTTGACCTGGCACCACATAGTGTGTATAGTTTCAATGTACAGATTATTGTGGTATTTATTTTATATTCTATAATATATTAGACTGATGATAGGCTCTTGGTTTACTTACGACCCTAGATTACAGATTACAATGGGCGCGTAGCACTGTTCCGAGGTCCCACTGTTTCGAGGTCCCAGTTGTCCGACGTTAACCTGCCGACGCTGGTGAATGCTAACCCGGTGACGCTGGTGAATGCTAACCCGGTGACGCTGGTGAATGCTAACCCGGTGACGACGCTGGTGAATGCTAACCCGGTGACGCTGGTGAATGCTAACCCGGTGACGCTGGTGAATGCTAACCCGGTGACGCTGGTGAATGCTAACCTGCCGACACTGGTGAATGCTAACCTGCCGACGCTGGTGAATGCTAACCCGGTGACGCTGGTGAATGCTAACCCGGTGACGCCGGTGAATGCTAACCCGGTGACGCTGGTGAATGCTAACCTGCCGACACTGGTGAATGCTAACCTGGCGACGCTGGTGAATGCTAAGCTGCCAACGCTGGTGAATGCTAACCTGGTGAATGCCAACCCTAACCCTAACCTTACTCTAATGGGACCTCGGATTATAGAGATTTTCCTGATTACTACTGCTGTATTATGTGTTATCCTTGCTTACATTAAATCGCCAAATCCGCTAAATGTCTAAATTGTAAACTGCACGTTTTTCAGAGAACTGTCAGGATCCAGAAGACATTTTGTAGAAATCGGCGTCAGGTCT
Organism: Nannobrachium achirus; assembly: GCF_963921795.1. NCBI lineage: Eukaryota > Metazoa > Chordata > Actinopteri > Myctophiformes > Myctophidae > Nannobrachium > Nannobrachium achirus. The sequence continues at coordinate 45,108,302 of NC_137821.1, read as the reverse complement.
TATTAACGGGTTAAAACAAGACCAGGGAAACGGTGAGCGAGAGACACTGACTGACCATCAATTATGGCCCGCAGCCCAACCGAGCCCTGCCAGCACGCTTTGAAAAAAAAAAAAAGGCTCAGCATTAATCTTTCAAATTAGTAAGTGCCTTTAAGTGTTTTTGTTTAATGTTGCACTTTTGTAAGCCGCTGTGGATGAAAGTGCCTGTTAAATGCCTAACCTGTAAACCGTAATGTAATTGCCCAGTGCTCAGCAGCACTGATAGGAGGCAAGCGAACTGTAGTGGAGGGCCTTGAGCTACTCTTTACCTCGCTGCTTTACCTCGTCTTTTCTTCACAAGGAAACATCTCAAAGGATCCTTCTGTAGGGAAAATGTGAAGTGACGCATTGGCAAGCTTGGGTTTAATTAAATGCTAAATTATTGCAAAGGAAATTGTAGCCTGTATGTATTTTCCATATGCATTATGCAGGGGCTACCGTTATATATTGTTGTCAGGTGGAAACCTTGTATGTCCAAAACCGTTTGTTTTGTATTTATCACTTTTTGTATTTATCACTTATAGCAGATCTACAGGCACACAGGGCCTGTAGATCTGCTATTTTCACTAGTCTTGTGCGACGGTCTTGTGAGATGAAGCGGGGCTTTACTTTGCGATAAAACACACACATTTGAAACCTGGAGATACGAGGTTTCTGCCCGACAGTGACGATAACATGTGGCATAATTATACGATTTCAAAGTATCAATACTGAAAAGCAAGTAGAAAAAGTAGCCAACCTATACGTTTTTATTCCTTATAGCCTGTAAAGAAAACAGAGTGATATAACCACTTGGGACTGACACATTCACTATAGGGCGACTCGTTTTCTTCTCTAAAACAATCTCAAATGGCACGGATGGATGTACGCGCTGAGCCCGCTACCCCGCGGGGCACCATTTACATTTGAGCTTGAAAGGTTAAGATATTGTCTACAGCGATAGCAATCACAGATCTTCTCTGACCCATCCCTTCCCTTCCCTTTTCTTACGCACATGCACGCGCACACACATGCATGCACACACACAGCAGGGGCGTCACAAGGGGGGGAAAAGTGGGACTGAGTTACTAGGGCCCACGGTGGAGGGGCCTTCATTATTTAGCTATTAATAAATAGCAGATATACAAGCTCACAGCGCGGCATCGAGTGCCGCGCTGCGAGCTTGTAGATCTGCTATTTTTGAAAAGTAATTAAAATGTGTGCAAATCTTAGAATATGAATCTTTTAAGCTAACATTTGTAACTCCAATTTTGCTTCTGGGGGGGTCCCTGTAACTCAATATTTTGAGATGGGATACATAGGTTTTTCAAAAAACCTTGAAATATTCAAAGACTTGCACAAATAGTTCATGTTCACATTTTTCAAAAATAGCAGATCTACAAGCTCGCTGTGAGCTTGTATATCTGCTATTTTTCAATAGTTAAAACACAAAATAATGCGTAATAATGCGTTCCCGGTCTAAGGGGGCCCGCAGTGAATCCTAGGTCCCAGAATTTGGTGCGACACCCCTGCACACAGACTCGGGTAGTAGTCCTGGATCCGTCTCTCCATCCAATACTATCAATCAAAATAATTAAAAAGACATCATGGAAATGTCAGCTTGCTGCAATAAAGCTTATTAATGGCTCAGGCGTGCGTTTTTGCAGCGAGTGACTAAGGGCCAGCTGTTTGTATGGGGAGACTGCAGGCATTCTTCTTCTCTCTTTTTTTCCCTCCTTTCCAAGGGAGGAAGAGCAGTAATCGCTAATTGAAAGTCTGCGATGGCTCTGTTTTGCCTGCCTCCAAGCTTAGCAAAGGAGATTCATAATCATAATAAAATGCTGTTCGGCGACGCTATGCGGCGGATCTGGTGTTGAATTCTAAGTTGTTGTGTGTTTTTATTTTTTTATTTTTCACTTCAGGGCAGTGGTGGAAAAAATAAGTAAAGGTATCAATACGGGGACTGCCCATAAGTCCGAAATCTCATTAGTCCGAAATCTCATTAGTCCCAATTTAGTTAGGGTTAGGTTTTAGGGTTAGGTTTAGGCATAGTTTTACTGAGGTTAGTTAGGGTTAGGGTTTGGGTCATAGTTACATGGCACCATCAATAGGCTACTGAAATATAAAAATGGTCTGTTTTATGTAAAAGTCTAGAATTTAAAAATGTACTTGAGTAAAGGTACAAAAGTATTGGTATCACAATGTACTTAAAGTACCAAAAGTAGAAAGTACTCGTTACGTAGAATGTAACAAATATTTAAATATATAAAAATATATAGAAAATACTTTGAAAATAGATCTACAAGCTCACAATTCATTGCATCGCGACGCATTGTGAGCTTGTAGCTCACAATTCATTGCATCGCGACGCATTGTGAGCTTGTAGATCGGCTAATTTCAAATAGCCAAAGTACTGTATACAGGGCTGAAGTGGGTAATGTCTATTTTGTAATATTAATCAAAATCTTCAAAGTAACTAGTTTTCAAATAAGTGTTGTTGAGTTAAAGTACAAAACTTGAGCCTCTTGAGAAGTAGAGTAGAAGTAAAAGCACAGCAAAGTAGAAACACCACAAAATGATACCTAAGTACAGTACTTGAATTGAGTAAATGTACTCAGTTACTTTACACCAGTGGGTCTCAACCTTTTCAGGCCGTGACCCCCCAAATAATCATATTTTAAATAGGGACACCCCCACCATGAAGAGCACTAAGAGTTGAGGCATTACATTTTGTATAATGCGGTTCTATTGTGAAAATAGCAGATCTACATGCTCACAACGCCTCGCAACTGTAGATCTGCTATTTTCAAAATCTCTGCCTCTAATATTTGACAATTTGGCCAATGTTTAATTAGTACTTTTAAAGGTATTAAAAAGTCTTTCAATTATCACTTTAGAAATGTGCAGACGCCCTCTATACACTTAAACTTTATGTTGGTTTGTTGTTTACTGTTGAGTGAGAAAACAATGTTGCACATTAGGATAATCATCTGGGGACCCCCCAACATAAATTGGGGACGCCCCTGGGGGTCCCGACCCACAGGTTGAGAACCACTGCTTTCCACCACCTGCAGGGTGGCAGCAGGGGAGGGAGACAGCTAGGGGTTGGCATTGGCGGTGAGGTGACCCACATTCAGAGCACCTCTCTTCCTTCCCTAGGTGTTGGCATACAGAGCCGCTCACTGCAACCTCTGTGTCTGTGTCCTTCAGACGGGGGTGTCGCACCACATTCTGGGCCCTGGGTACAAGGATTCACTAGAGGGCCCCCGCCTGGGAACGTGTTATTATGCATTATGTTGTGCTTTAACTATTGAAAAATACCAGATATACAAGCTCACAGTGCCGCGCTGCGAGCTTGTACTGTAGATCTGCTATTTTTGAAAAATTGTGAAAATGAGTGCAAATCTTTGAATGTTTCAAATCCTTCTAAGGTTTTTATTTCAGTGGTGCTCAAACCTTTTCATGTGAAGGACCCCCAAAATGATATGTATTTGGCCACGGACCCCCATCTCAAAATATTTAGTTCCAGGGACCCTCCAAAAGCAATATTTGAGTTACAAATGTTCGCTTAAAAAAATACAAATATTCAAAGATTTGCACACATATTCACAACTTTTTCAAAAATAGCAGATCTACAAGCTCGCAGCGCGGCACTCGGTGCCGCGCTGTGAGCTTGTATATCTGCAATTTTTCAATAGATAAAATAATTAAGGCCCCTCCACCTTGGGCCCTATAGTAGCTCGGTCCCACTTTCCCCCGCCCTTGTGACGCCCCTGCCTTCAGAGGCCTCAGTGGAGCCTGGGATAACAGACTGGAGATATTACACACTGGCACACTTCCACTGATACTGAGAGAATCATGATTATCATAATATTCATGGGGGCTAAGTCCTGCCGAGAATGAGGATGAGGGGGGGAAAAACACTAAATAAAGGTCGGTGCTTGGGCTGCTAAGTGGGAAAAGCAAAAACAAAACAAAAAAACAAAACAACCAAAAACTATTGATGAATATTTACGAGGCTAACAGTCCTTCTAACGGCCCGTGGGGGCCGTGTTGCCTTGTTGCTACACGGATGGAAGGTTTGGCTGAAGGCTACAGACAAGCGAGTACGTGGGGTTGCCAAAATCGTTATAGGGCTCATCCTGCCATCTCCCCTTTATATTAGGCTTAATATAAGTTAACATTTGGCCTGACGACAGAGCAAGTGTTGATTTTGACGGCTACATTTTGATTTAGTTTTTGTTCCAGTCTTTTGAATAAAATTCCATTCAGTTTTAGTCACATCTTAGTCATCTGAAATCTTTTACTCTAGTTATAGTCGACTAAATACCAAGATTTTAGTCGACTTAATCTACAGATTTAGTCATAGTTTTAGTCGACGAAATCAACACTGCGACAGAGGAGGAGGCCATCATGGGGTCACGCAAATGATTATGGGTTCAACCTGATTCCCTGATTGTGTTATCTGCCGTTGCATTGTGGGAATTTGAGTTTTTCTCTTCAGCCACGGCTGCCACAGACAACAAGCTACGGTTTAATATAAAACCCTATGAAATTCGTCATACTCGCCTACGGTACGCAGGACTTCAAAAGAAAATCACCTTTCCCAGACAGTCAACCGTTGTAAGCAAATAAGGGAGGACGGGTTGTCGTGTGTCGCTTCTGACAGAGCTGCAGGCTAAAAGAACACAGCAATTAGAAATGTAGTTCTGCAAAGCAGAAGGCAAGTGTAATTACTACTGTATACTTGAAGACTGCAACATAGCAATTCAAACCATCACCCGTAATTGATGGGCGAATAGTGATTGCTCTTAAGCTCTCTCTCTCTCCCTCCCTCGCATTATCTCGGACACGCACACGCACACACGCACACACGCACACACACACACACACACACACACACACACACACACACACACACACACACACACACACACACACACACAAAAGAAAATCCAATCACTTTTGCAAAGAAAATCTAAAATATATATATAGACATCAAAGTAGTGCCAATGTTCCTGAGCTAGAGAAAGGAGAAAGAGGGAGAGGAGGAGGGAGAGAGAGAGAGAGAGAGAGAGAGAGAGAGAGAGAGAGAGAGAGAGAGAGAGAAGCACAACAACCTTGGACTGCCCACGCATGTCTGAAGAAGAGCAGGCCCTTTGAGGAATCAGCCATTCTGTGCCAGGAATGAGCTGAGCTGCCTGCTATTGATCCAAAATGGAGGACGGGGAAGATAAGATAAGATAAGATAAGATAAGATAAGATAAGATAAGATAAGATAAGATAAGATAAATCACTTTGATTAATGCATCACTTAACAAGAACTAGCCTAAGTCCTTGTAATGTTGCAGAAACACTTAAGACAGCGCAGAGTGATTTCTTTCAATGCTTCCCGTTCATTTTCAACTCTGGAAATATGGTAGTCCCGCACTAACGATAGCCGGGTGTGTGGTGGAGTGGAACAGGTGAGGAAAGTGATGTCGAAAAGTTTGAATCGTCTCGTTTTCAAGCATAAACGGCAATCAAAATGTCACCGTGCCGTGACCGACAACCAGACCGCTGAATGTGACTGGGTAACAACGTCAATGACTGCCGATACCACTCGACATTACCAAGAGAAAAGGAGACAAAAGCTTCACAGAAGTATAAACAGCTGACGGAAATAAAAATGTGGGTTCCATTTACATGTGTTTGTGTGCCAGTATTTAGTTGACTTTACATTGTCTAATG
>NC_137821.1:44965031-45102354 GCF_963921795.1 Nannobrachium achirus | reverse complement strand
ACAGCGCAGAGTGATTTCTTTCAATGCTTCCCGTTCCTTTTCTACTCTGGAAATATGGCACTAACGATAGTCATGTTTGTGGTGGAGTGGAGCAGTTGAGGAGAGTGATGTCGACGAGTTTTGATCGTCTCGTTTTCAAGCATAAACGACAATCAAAATGTCACTTGTGCCGTAACCAACAACCAGACCGTTGAACGTGACTAGGCAGCAACATCAATGACTGCCAATACCACTCGACACCACCGAGAGAGAAGGAGACAAAGCTTCACAGAAGGATAAACACCTGAAGGAAATACAAACGTGTGTTCCGTTTACATGTGTTTGTGTGCCAGTATTAGTTGACTTAAAGGTGTATTCAGTGATAATGAAAGTGGCCGGGGGTAATTTTGTCACAGCGTGGCAATGTTTAGTTTTTTATAGATTTTTTACACCATTATGATGTTCTAATTTTGATCATTAGACCCAATCACTGAATATCGGTAGGCCTACGTCTCCAGCTTCAGGATATGTATGATAATGATTTACTACGAGACTGTGGCATTTTATGAGTTCAGTAGTTTACAATCTAGGCATTTAGCAGAAGTTCTTAATTCAGAGCGACTGTGGTTCTCAAACTTTTATTTTGACCATCATAACTAAACATCATAACATAACTATGGCCATGACTCTACCCTGATTGGTTGAGGACTGGCTGGCCACCACTGAAAACGGAATCTAGCTATGCTCGCAATAAGGGCCATGGTGGAAGTCCTTATATGGTCAGCACCACATTCTAGTGAGGAGAATGAATGGAAAATGTACCAATTATATTTTTATTTGAATGAAATACAATCACTGAATATACCTTTAACATTGTCTAATGCTAGTATGAAAAATACCCATAAAGACAAGACACTTTTAGTTGTTCTTTGGGCCTGGAATGTGTCCTTTGCATTAACCCCATCCTAACTATTATAGGAGCAGTGGACAGCTAAGAGGTATATGCGCGTGACATCATCATCATATACCCGGAGGTTATGCAGGAACACCTACTGAGTGGCAAGAAACTACTTTCTGGCCTGACATCCTATACATCCAAACAGAAAAGTCCTATCTCATTCCATTAAACAACGTTAAACAAACGTTAAACTCACTTTGCCACTCGATTTGCCATTCACTTTATGCATACGCATACGTTCTATTGGAGAGCTCCCTGGGAACAGTTGGGAATTCAATGTCTTGCTTAAGGACAATCTGACACAAAGCCAGTAAGGATCAAACCACTAAACTTCTATTTCCCAAACTTCAGCTCTACCCATCTGTCAAAAGTTCTATTCTTAAATTTTGTATGACAAGCTGTTTATAAACCCAGAATAATCTCTCCAAACTGCGATTTGGAGATTGTGGATGGTAGGTAGAGGATTTAACTTTTTGAACACGGCTGCAGAAAAGAACAAAACTCGATTGGTGGAGCAATTTTAAATCAAGAGTTTCGCACAAGGAGATGAAGAAGAGAAGCTGAACGTCCCAGTGACATGAGGACAACAGTACGCAGCTACTCTGTGTGTGTGTGTGTGTGTGTGTGTGTGTGTGTGTGTGTGTGTGTGTGTGTGTGTGTGTGTGTGTGTGTGTGTGTGTGTATGCGTGCGTGCGTGTGTTTTTCTGCAAGGTGAGCGACGCTCTGCGGGGCCCTGTCACAATGACCCAGTGTTAATACTCCTCTGCACTGTTTTGACACACGCGCACACGTGCACACACACACACACACACACACACACACACACACACACACACACACACACACACACACACACACACACACAACCCAAAGCTACGGTAGGTTACATTCATTTAGATATGTATGCGTACACTGTATATGTACTGTATACAAACATCTCTGAAAGGGAATATAAAGTCTGGAAAGCAACCACAGCCACAGGCTCTGGATGCTATACCACACCTGCTGGGACTGCTGTCAGCAGTGGTGGAAAGTAAAGTAATTTTTTATTGCGACCGTCAAGTCACAGTTACTATCAAAACCTCCACCGACTGTCTGTCCGTCCGTCCGTCCATCAGTCTGTCACGTCACACATCACACGTCACACTTTTCTCCTACTCATATCTCTGCCACCGTTGCCCCTATCCACACACACACTTCTTGGCTGCCAAACCACAACCCCCACCCCTCATTTCTCACATGGCCCTCTTCTAGCGCCACCATCAGGCCGATTCTTGCAAGACACATTTTTGGACACTGCTCCTACAGATTTTGCCCTAAAATCACGCAAACCGGTACACAGTATCTATACAGTCATGTCATCAAAATGCATCTGTCCCATCTAGCGCCACCATCTGGCCTATTTTGAAAAAAAAAACACATTTTTGGACACTGCTCCTACAGAATTTGCCCTAAAATCACGCAAAGCGGTACACAGTATCTCTAAAGTCATGTCATCAACATGGATTTCTCCCATTTCCCAGATTCCCTCCTGATTGCCTCATTGCCTTCCAAAGTTTGTGTTTATCTCCCGATTTATAGTCTTACTTAATACTTTTGTAATTTTAGTCAAGTACATTTTGAATATTGGACTTTTACTTGCAACAGATTATTTCTACATTGCAGTATTGATACTTTTACTTTAGTAAAATATGTGATTACATTTCCCACCACAGGCTGTCAGCACAGAACCGCCCAGGGTGACGGTGCAGGACAAGGTTGACAGAAGAAGCTGGAGATATGGAGGATATGCCTGACGGAGGAAGAGGCAGACGATGAAGACAAACCCACCACAGCCAAGTGGACGCGTCGGCCGTGGAGAGAATGGAAGATCTGTAAACACCATGGCTAGACCAAGGGTCTTCAACAGGGGGTCCGGGACCCATAGGGGGGCCCCAGAGATACTACAGGGGGTCCTCCAAATCTTTGAGTGATAGAAACCTTCTTCTTCTTTTTTATATTAACCACTTTAACCCTTGTGTCCAAGTTCTGGGAACTTTAGCCAAAAATAGACGATCTACAAGCTCACAAAGTATCTATAAATATCTGAAAACCCAAATTGACATGAATCCAAAAAAATACACTGATGATTGTGCTGTCAAACAATGAAACTATGGAATCTCTGAAAAGGTTGTAGGGGTCCCCGCATCATCTTTCTCTCAACTAAGGGGATTTTGGCCTGAAAACGTTGAAGACCCCTGGGCTAGACGACTATTTGTCAAGAGTAGAAGCTTGCAAAACTCTTCTGCTGTCTGAAAACGTTCTGTAATTGGCACACACTTGTAGGGAGAATAGATTAACAGGGATGTAAGCTGCCCTGCACAGAGCCAGTAGTGCAAAATATAATACGGAAGGGCCTTTGAAGTATAGTGGCAACCAAGCAAAAGGAGATTCTGCCAAACAAGGTACTTGTGATCAATTAGTTAATAGAAGAAAACCGATCTACCCAGGGCAGCACAGTAGCTGAGCACAAAGCACTCGTTTTCAGCAACGCCCTTCAAAAAAATATGGTGGGAACAGAAGAGTCTCTCGTAGCCACTAGCCACTAGCCACTAGCCAGACAACAAATTTGGTGCATGCTGGCACAAAGCCCGGTTTAAAAGGTTGATTCAATCCATCAATACATTTTTTTTCCTTCCAAACAGCCAGAACTATATCTACCTTTGCATTTTTGATGCGATACAGAAACAAAAAAGGACAAGAACTGATTGTCCCCCCTCAGCTGAATCTTGTGTCTGAATTATTGAATCATTCCATGTGTTCCTGTCCACAAAAACCTCACAAACACTGGGTTTTGAGTGGAACTGGCAAGCATGAAATACATTCCCTTCATGAGCCGCAGGGCCTTTCACTGAAACTTCAGCAAAGAGACATGTCTCGGGTGGACGCCATGTCTCCACATTCAGACGAGTATTGATATACCGATAGCCTTGAATCTGAGCGGCGCGGCGGTGTGGTAAATCCACACTGAATGCTGAACAGTAAACGTCCATGAGCCCTGTTTAAAGATGTCGAACTCCTCAAGTCCAGAGGGCAAGATGATCCGGAGACCGGTTTATCAATCCGTAGACTGACAGTTTTGCAAAAGCAAATGACAAGATTCAAACCTTGTGCTGAAGCTGAAACCCCTGTATAGACAAATACACAGAGCGGAAATCATAACTCCTGTGTCCAACGGCGCGGCTTCGAACTCAACACCGCAACTACGCAGCAGCGCTCCGGGGATTTGTCTATATAAGTACGTACTGTATGGTCACAGTGCATTGATGCCGTTTGGAGTAAACGAGGTCCAGGCACTCGCTCGAACACTTGGCGAACCAGCCAGAGGGACACATTTGAAGAGTTCCGCAACTGAAAGGCAAAAAAACGCTATAAAAAGCTTCGTACACAGCAAACAGGACATAGCCTACCTTCCCACCGCATCAGAGTGTGAGATGGGAATTTCTGCCATACTGACAGCTGACCGCAAGATGGTAGTTCAGGGGAAAAGTGTACGATCACTCCTTTGTGTGGACCTTAATGAACACCCTTTGGAAATGTTTGACGCAGAGACCCATCTGTGTCACATCTTGGGTTAAATTGGGTCATCATCAGTCCACATCATGGTCCCCTGGACCAACAGCAAAGGCAGTTGATCCCTGGCCGTTTCTTCTTGAGTTGTTTTGTGTTTTTCCGAGGGTTTTCCCATTGGATGACATAAGTTTGATGTAAGCTTTCCAAGGGTTTTCCCATGGGTTATAACTACACATGACATGACATGGCATCACAGGACATCAGTATTTGATACCAGAGCACCGCTCACTTCACACAGGTGTTTTTTTAAGGTAAGCATCCCTGTTCTGGCCATGTCATGATAAGTGAACATTCTCAATGACCATACATGAAGCTAGTTAGCATTTGTTTTTAGGTTTTTTAGAACCTTTTTTCTTGACAGATTATATTGTTATCTAGATAGAAATTCGTTTGCATTTGTTATATTGCTGCTGATGTACTGACATATTATCTTGTTTATTATTGTGATGTTTTATTCTGCTTATTGTAAGTCGCTTTGGATTAAAAGCGTCTGCTAAATGCTTAAACTGTGAACTGTAAACTGTGGAAATAGCAGCTTGGCCTTCAGATGTACTTTTCGACACACAAGATTTGCTGTAAAGGGAACAAAGGAGGGCACCAAGTACATATACGTTTGAATGGTTGACTGTATTATTGACTGTTGGCACTGTATTGTATGTCAATGTCATGTGTTGTTTTTATGAGGTGCATGGCCTACTTTTGTTGCTCTAAACAATGCTCCTGCATGTGTGTTATATATCCTTGTGTCATTACCAGTGTAGAATATAGTACATCACGCTGCCTATAGTGTAAACCGTGCCCTGCTTTAGTATCACGCTGTGAAGGATTGTTTATGACACCCGCGTTGAGGTTTGATGAGGCCCATTAACTCATTATTATTATGATATCAGAAGTGCTGATAAAGCAAGGCCATAAAGCAAGGTTTATTTGCAACAAGAGTATTTATCCTCTCTGCAAAAAAAGAAAGAGAGCTCCCCCAAAAGCAACCATGTACTTTGTTTTGCACACAGTAAAAAGTATACTGTATGAGTGCAGTACAGGTATATCTTGCAAGAGTTTCTTCCACCAAGCCATCAGACATGTGAACTAGAAAAATAGTCCCCTATATTAAGTGCAATATCCCATTAACCTTTCTCCTAAATGCCACTGTGTACTCCTACAGTGCAATATTTCTTCCTCTTTCTGTCTATTGTTTTATTTATTAGTGGTGATTTTATTGCAATATTTTAGCATTCTTTTGACTAGGAGTAGTTTTAGATTATAATAGGCCAGTTGAATGAAGTTTTGTTAAATTGGGCGTTTCATGTATATGTTTAATGACAATAAAGCTACAGTATCTATCTATCTATCTACCTATCTATCTATCTATCTATCTATATATCTACCTACCTACCTACCTACCTTTATAGTATACATACAGTGCATGCATACTCTATCTCTTGAATTGTATGCACTGGTTAGTGAAACTTACTGCACGGTACTGTAGATGCAATCCTGCTCACACAGAGACAGAGGCAGACCATTGGATCATTGTTTAATCCATATAGAGTGAGTGTTCGGGAAACTCAATTAAGTGTGTGTGTGTGTGTGTGTGTGTGTGTGTGTGTGTGTGTGCGTGCGTGCGTGCGTGCGTGCGTGTGGACAGGGGGTTTCCAGGCAGAAACTCTTCGATCTGCACTGTAAGCTCCCTTTGTGAGTACTAAAGGAGCGAGACACCCACCATCCATTCATCCATCCATCCTACTCACACATCAATGCATCACAATGTACCAACTGGATGATGATCGACACCCTGTGGTCCAAAATTGTCTTCCTTCCTCCTGTGGCGTGTCGATAATCTCACACAAGATCATGTACACACAGACAGTGGTGTAAAGCAACTAAGTACACATACTCGAGTAGTGTACTTAACTCATTTAGTGCCAGCGCCCTCTAGGGGCCATAGAATGCCAGGGTATCTCTCATAGGCGAGCGCTTTAGCTTCCAGGACCTCACCTTCCAGGACCTCACGTGCTCACGTTCATGCACGTCATGGAAATGTCCCGGATGATAATGCTAACAGAATGGCTATTCCCATTTTGTCATCTAAAAGATCATTTTTGGGCAATTTCGCCGTAAATAAACCTCGCGCCGCTTCCCTAAAGACACAATCCAGAGATATAAGCCTTCAAAGATGTGGTCTTTCATTGGAATAGGCGGAGATTGGCGATTTCGTTCGCAAATAACGGCCGGCCGGGAGGTTGCTAGCTTTCGGCTAGTAGCTAGAAAAATCAGGCCAGGCTTCAGAAGGCCTCTTATCATTTTATTCATTTCATTAAAAAAAGCCGAACTACTTCGGGATCGGCACACTCGTATACTCATCGGAAGCGGCGCCGAACATTGGGTGAACATTGGGGAGCTCAAAAATGTATTTTAAACCATTTTTAATGGAATATATCGTCGGACAGAGTAGAATGGCTAGCTGGCTAGAGGCTAGCGAGCCAGGACCACCCACGACTCTACAAGCAGCTCGGGGTAAGTGAATTAATAAAAAAAAAATTGTATTGGATTGAAATAAAGCCGAACTAGTTCGGGATCGGCACAGAATGAGTTAAGTACAATTCAATTCTTTACTCAATTACTTCTATATACCCCACTACATCTCGGAGGAAAGTATTGTACTTTTACTCTACTACAGGTACAGTGAAAACTTTAGTTACTAGTTACTTTTTTTATTTTGATTATTATTACAAAACACACTACCATTTAAGGCCAATGTTTTGGCTATTTGAAAATAGCTGATCTACAAGATTTGGGGCGGCATAGCTCAGGGGTAGAGAAACTGGTATTAGAGCACGAAGGGTATAAATCCCGAAGGGTTCCCAGTTCGAATCCGGGCTCCCCCTGAGTTAATGTCGAAGGGTCCTTGGGCAAGACTCTGAACCCCTAATTGCTCCCGGTGAGTAGGTTGGTGCCTTGCATGGCTTCCTCCGCCACCGGTGTATGAATGTGTGTGTGAATGGGTGAATGTAATGCACAATCTATGTAAAGCGCTTTGGATTAAAAGCGCTATATAAATGCACCATTTACCATTTACCATTTGTTATACATTTTGAACGTGGGACATTCTCCACATTGAGTACTTTTACTTTTGGTACCGATGTTTCCTGTTGAGATTGGCAGATTTCACCCAGGTTTTTTCATCTCACTAACCCTAACCCTCACTCAGCAACGAAATAAACTGAAATAAACAAAAATAAAAATAAAACAATTCACAGGAGGCAAGCAGTGTGATCACTGCTTGCCTCCCATGATGTGCACTGCAATGTAGTTTCAAATGCACTACTACTTTTTGAGAGTGAAAAAATAAGAAGACACATGTGACATGTGTGATCTGGACAGCTTGCCCCGGGAAATGTGCCAATCCCAACAGGAAACAACGGCACTTGAGGTATGTTGATGCAGACGCTTTTTAAATCGCAAATTCTTTTGTTCACAATAATCGTGACATGAAATATTCATATTGTCTCATCCCTAGTACTGAAACCTCTCCTTTCCTCCTGTGGTGAGGGTCGTTGAGTTCTACACATAGAAATTAACGAGGAACAATCAAACACAACAGGCAGGTTGCACACGCGAGCGTGTGAGCTCGTGAAACACGCAGACTCATAAACAGGCATAGATGATTTACACACTGCGCAAAATGCGCATGTATGCATGCCCACGTACATACACAAACACGCGCGCGCACACACACACACACACACGCAAATACAGGAACGCCCACAGATGCATTCGGCATGCATCAGTTTCCATTAAACGCCCGGCGCTCTCTATACGTGGAAAGCTGCGGCAGTCAAGTAACGGCCCAGGGCTCATTTATTCAAGGGGGGGAGAAATAATGAATTCTTTGTGGCGTGTTATCTCCCCATCACTATTAATCTGGTGTTCAGCAGGTATCTGATCTGCATCGTAATCCATACTTTCAGAGGGGCAGGGGCGTCACAAGGGGGGGGGAGTGGGACTGAGTTACTAGGGCCCAAGGTGAAGGGGCCTTAACTATTTTATACTTTAGCTATTGGAAAATAGCAGATCTACAAGCTCGCAGCGCGGCACCGAGTGCCGCGCTGCGAGCTTGCAGATCTGCTATTTTTTTAGAAAAATCGTGAAAATGTGTGCAAATCTTTGAATATATGTATTTTTTAAGCGAACATTTGTAACTAAAATGTTGCTTCTGGGGTGTCCCTGGAACTAAACATTTTGAGATGGGGCTCCGTGGCCAAATACATATCATTTTGGGGGTCCTTCACATGAAAAAAACCTTAGAAGGATTTGAAATATTCAAAGTCTTGCTCACATTTTCACTATTTAAAAAAAATAGCAGATCTACAACCGAGTGCCGCGCTGCGAGCTTGTATATCTGCTATTTTTCAATAGTTAAAGCACAAAACAACGCGTAATAATGCGTTCCCAGTCTAAATGGGTCAAACCCCCTCGCCCTATGAAGAACATTCATGGGGGGCCCGCAGTGAATCCTTGTACCCAGGGCCCAGAATTTGGTGCGACACCCCTGACTGCAGACGTGGGGGCTACTCGCAAATCCACGTGCCTTTTTCCCCATGACAGCTTTACACCCCTTCCCCATCCCCTCCTCCAACCCGAAGGATGCTAACGCGTGTTTAAAAAAAAAAAAAAAAGAATTAGCCCGCGTGTCGTCCATCAAAGCCTGAGAGCTACAGCTACTGCATATTTCACATACCCGTGCATGCAGGCCTCTCCTCTCCTCCTCGCTAGTACCTTTGCATAATCTCCTCTTGCCTGCAAACCCTTTTAATTGACGGCGCTATAGCTAGGTTGCCTCTCTCACATCCAGAACCTTTTCTAGTTCCTTAATTCCTCTTTCATGCAAGCACGGTCACATGCACACGCGCGCCGCACAAGAACACGCGGATATATACACACACGTTGAGCCAATTTGGGGCTTTCTACAGGCAGTGGAAGAACAAGTCATTCGCCCTCCATTGAAAGTGGCTGCAGGAGAAAGGCTGGGATTAAACCGCAGGCCAATTACAGAGTTGGCTAAATCCTGGTTGACTGGAACAAATTAATGGCAGGACCTCCCCTGCACTTTGTTTTGCTAGCTTTTTGGCCACTGGCAATATAAGTGGTCTGGCATCTGTCTGAGAAAGGTGAGACAAAACAAGATAAAAAACTGAAGTATAAGAGAGGGGAGGAACACATAAACAGGCAGGCAGAGTAATGCGATGAATTCATAGAAAGATGGACACTATAATGACTCTGGTCAATCCGCGGTCTCTCTTCGCACAGCGGGTGTGGTTTTGCATTGGGCGCTGCCATTATTTTTTACAACGGAGGTTCTCAACCTTTTCAGGCCACGACCCCCAAAATAATTTAAAGGTATTAAAAAAGGCCTTCAATTGTCACTTTAGAAATCTGCAGATACCCTCTATACACTTAAACTTTATGTTGGTTTGTTTACTGTTGAGTGAGAAAACGATCTTGCACATTAAGTTCAGCATCTGGGGACCCCCCTGGGGGTCCCGACCCACAGGTTGAGAACCACTTGTTTGCAAGAGCAGCTGCGCAGATATGGGTGCGCATCACGCCACATTGACCAATAGGATTCTCACAAGACGAGATTTCAAATGTGAGTTCAAAGATCTGCGTTTTGGCTGCGCCCTGTTAATATTACAGTGTGGATGGAAATACCATCAGGATGTATGGATTTTCGAGCGAGAGATATAAGCGGATTAACAATATTACCAATCGCTCCGGTTTGAAGCTGTGGTCGGGAAGGGCGAAAGGACAAGATTGCCTGCTATTTATAAAAAATAAATAAAAAAAGCATCTGGCCTACTCTTTTTGGGAGAAATAGAACTAAAGGTGAAATAAACTGAAATTCTCCTTTAAGTGGTTAAAGGGCCAGTTCACCTCTGGGACAACCAGATCTTATTTTATTGTTGTTTGGGACACGATCAACACAATCCTGAGTTATTTTTTGTGTTCAATCTGTTTTTTGAGATATTTTAGTATTTCAGCATGAATGATGACGCATTTTGCATTAATATGATGCAGCATGATGACTCATGATGCAAAATGCATCATCATTCATGCTGAAATACTAAAATATCTCAAAACACAGATTGAACACAAAAAAATAACTTGAGATTGTGTTGATCGTGTCCCAAACAACAATAAAATAAGATCTGGTTGTCCCAGAGGTGAACTGGGCCTTTAAGAAGGACAGCAGCAAACACAGTGCAACAGAAACTCAAGAGTAGAGAGAGAAACTGATGGATGCCTGTCTAAAGCTACAGACAGATCCGGTCTGCTCGTGAGTGACTCAGGGCAGCTTGGCATGCCGTGGTGACATTGACAGGCAGTGAAAGATGTCCAGACCACCCCGGCACTGACCGACACGGACACCTGGCCAGAGTGACGCTTGTCTGGGATGAGAGAAAGCAGAGGACGCCCTCCTCCTCCCCGCCCCCAGGGGGTCTTCACTCTCCATGTGTCGTGAAGGTCAGTGTCGGTCGCGGCGACGCGACAGAGGCTGATCTGAGAGGAGTTGTGTGTGAGTGTGTGTGCACTGCAGTGGTGTGAAGTAACTAAGTATGTTTACTTGAGTACTGTACTAGCTACAATTCTGAGGTATTTGTCCTTTACTTGAGTATTTTGGTATAACATGCTGGGGTGGCAACAACAGAGCAGGTGACACGTTAAACCTAAACAGACTGGTGAGGAAAGCAGGCTCTGTCGTTGGGTCCTCTCTGCAGGGGGTGGAGGAAGTATAACCAGGGTGCGCACAGCGAGGAAGCTAGATTCCATCTTGGAGAACTCCTCCCACCCCCTCCATCTAGAGATCACCAGTTACTGGAGTAAGAGAGGAAACGACCGCTTTACCTACCCCGGACGGAGATGTGAGAGATTAGGAAAATCTTTTGTACCGGCTGCCCTTAAGCTGTACAACGAGACACATAACGGACGCTTGAAAAGGTCTCCCTTCCTAACTTAGACTGACGGAACTATTGCTGTATTGACTTTGACCTCTAAGGAACTATTGCTGTATTGACTTTGACCTCTAAGGACCTTCCAGGGAGAGTGCTCATGTGCGTCTTGCGGTGACACGCTTCCTATTTTCTTCTTCTCTGAGCTGTCTTTTTGTTTTTGTTCTTTTTTCGCACTGATTTTTTTAGGTTGTGTTGGTAGTTTCTGAGTATTTTGCTTTGTTTAACAATGACAGTGAGATACTTGTTTGCACTAACTAGCATTGACTGCTATGGTCTCTTTTGTAAGACACTTTATGTATATATACTTATATTATTCGCCCCCTCTATTGATGCACATTCTCTTTATTGGTACTGTACTGCTCTTGTTTTTGTTTTTTTTTTTCCCTCTTATCTATCTTTTCTTACGTCTCTGTAACTTTGTAAATAACTGTATACTGCTGTGCTACAACTGGACAACTGAATTTCCCCCTTGGGATAATAAAGGTATATATCTATCTATCTATCTATCTATCTATCTATCTATCTATCTATCTATCTGTATTTCCAATTTCCAGTACTTTTACTTCTACTCCAGTACATCTCAGATCCAAATAGTGTACTTTTACTACACTAAGATTATTTTAAAACTTTAGTTACTAGTCACTTTGCAGATATAAATTATGATCTTAAATGCGACAAATCTCTTTGAGCATGTATGCGTAGATGTAATCCACGTATCCACGAGAACCGTTTGTCCCATCGGCTTCAGATTCAGCACGCGCGTTCCCCGCCGCGGCGTGGAGTGCCGTGCCCGGCCTCGACCCGACACCACGTGCGGTTTTCCCTAAGCGACGCAAAAAGTTCGGAATCACCGTATGCAGAGCTGATTGTTGACATCAGGCTGTTTCATATAGACGGGTTAGGGTTAGGGTTAGACAGACAGATATCTTCATATACTGTATGGGCATAAATGGACACATGCAAACAGATGGTCAAAACGGATCCTATGACAACAGGTATAATGGGGTTTGCATTAAAGGGTGGGGCATTAATTCCCTATTACATTGTTCCTGAGTTGGCCAGGTCGCCGACTAGACACTCGGGCGGCCGAGCTTCTAGTATTATAAAACATACATTAATGACGTTAGCCCTATTTTGTGCCTAGGCTTTTTGAAAATAGCCAATCTACGAGCTTGTAGACCAGCTATTTTCGAATATTTTGTTCTTTAACCTTTGGTGCTTTAAGTATATTTCCATGCAAACACTTTCAACTTTTACCCAAGCACATTCAGAACTTTTACTTTTACTACAGAGCATTTCTATATTGCAGCGTTGATACTTTCACTAAAACCAGACTACTTTTTCCACCACTGTGTGTGTGTGTGCATGTGTGTGTGCATGTATGTGTGTGTGTGTGTGCGTGCGTGCGTGCGTGCGTGCGTGCGTGCGTGCGTGCGTGCATGCGTGTGTGCATGTGTGTTCTCTTGTCTACGATCAAGCCACATTCGAATCGAAGCCTTGGCTGATTAGGCGTCTAATGTCTTCACTCTGACAGCGAGAGAGAGAGTGTCTCTCTTCCTCTCCTGGGTGTTTCTTCTATCTGGAGAGGGCCCTTAGTGCTACAGAGAGTGCCTGGTCTGTCACAGGAGTGTTCCCTCAGATGGTATCATCTAGTATCAGATGGCGCCCAACACGAGCGCCGTGACATTACACGCGTCGCCTCCCATCGCATCATCTGCACACAGTCGGCTCTCTTGACATTTCTTTTGTCGCGCTCTCACTTCGGCAGCGGTGTAAAGTAACTAAGTACATTTGCTCGAGTACTGTACTTAAGTTGAGTTATGTCCAGTACTTTTACTACTTCTACTCCACTACATCTCAGTTCCAGAATATTGTACTTTTACCCCACTGCAATTATTTTAAAACTTACTAGTTGCTTTGTATATTTAGATTTGTATTACTAAACATACATTAACCACTTCAACCCTACAGCATATATATTTCGGCCATTTGAAAATAGCCGGTCACAATGCGTCACAATGCGACGCATTGTGAGCTTGTAGATCTGCTATTTTATACATTTGACAACTTGTGAAATGGGACATTCTGCACAACGAATACTTTTACTTTTGAAACTTTAAGTACATTTTGAATTCCTAAACGTTTACTTGTAACAAAGTAGCCTGTTTCTACTATTGCAATATTTTACTTAAGTAGTAAAACACGTGAGCACTTTTTCCACCACTGCACTTGGGTCACAAAATGTCTGCCGCCGGTGACAGTAGCCTAAACACACACACAACAAGCCAGGAGGAGAACCAACTCCATCAGAGCCACGCTCAACCTCTGCATTTACCGTACGCTAGCTATCCCGGGCTAATAGCCTGCGCGGCTAACAGATGCCGCGGTTCACCGGGAGGAAGTTAATTGTTTAATTAAAGCTGTCTTTAACTTTTGCGTCTGTTGAGGGAATGCCGTTCTCTCCTGCGAGTTTATCTAGGTGGGAGGGTGTGTGTGTGTGTAGGCTGTACGGCACCGCTGAGGGCTGCCGGAGCACAGAGTCGTCAGTGCGTGCCGCTAATATCCTCGCCGTAATGAGCATCACACACTGCATACATTTAGTGGGCGGCGTGCGTGGAAAGGAAAGCACCTGGAGGATAGCGTAATGAACTATTTACATTCCTGCAGCAGCTGCCTCGCGCGGCGGGAGACCTCAGAGCGCCGCGGAGTCGGAAAACCAGAAGGGGAAGAGGAGGAGGGGAGGGGGCGGTTTGCGTCTCCCAGTTCCACTGTTCATTTTTTTTTCCGGGAAGCCAGCGATGATAAACAGCGTCAGAGAATCACAGCCGATGGCTTTTGCTCGTCTCGCACACGGGAGTTGATGCGTTCCTTCTCAACCCGGCACCTGCATTAACGCTTAAATCCAACAGAATATATCGTTGTTGTCGGGTGGAAACCTTGTATGTCCAAAACCGCTTGTTTTGTATTTATCATCATTTTTAAAATGATTTAAACTAGTGAAAACAGACGATCTACAAGCACACAAGGTGCGAGGCGTTGTGTGCTTGCAGATCGGCTGTTTTCACTACTTTTGTGCGACGGCCTTGTGTGATGAAGTAGGGCTTTACTTTGTGAAAGAACATACGAATTTGAAACTTGGAGATACGAGGTTTCCCCAGAACACGATCTCGCTGCCTTCGCTCGGTTTCCTCGCCACACACCGGGCAGTCTCCCGTAGCTACAGATTAGGACCACGGTCTGTTTCATTATCTCCCTCACACTTCTTCTGGGCTTTCTAATATGGCTCAAAGACTTTCTCTGACGTCAGGCATGTGCACACAAAGACATCAAAGGTGGCTTGAGCCCCTGCCCTTTTATCCGTCTGTAAAAAGTGCCCTCTTCGGATCATGAATGCAGTTTTTACTATGGTGAAAGAAATGCAAATGCCCTCTTTCCATGCCATACGTGAAGGCGGCATTCAAGAGAATTGCCCTTGTCTAAACTTTCCTGAACTTGAATGCAGCATCTTATGTTGAAAGAATTGCCCTCTCTGACTGTGTAGAAATCCATGCCGTTATGCCACATTTCCAGTAATGACTTGATTATACTTAGTTCAGTGTGGTATCAATCACTGAAAATAGCCGACCTCTAAGCTCACAACGCGTCGCAGCACGACGCGTTGTGAGCTTGGAGGTCTGCTATTTTCGATATTTTCACCAAAAGACACTTCTGGAAATTTCAGCCCTTGCCTCTCTAACATTCTCTGCATATCCCTGGCTTAAAGACAATGCGTGAGTTCTCTGACGTGCATGGCTAAATTAACCACCCGTCGTTGGCAGCTCCATCGACACCCACAGAAAAAGGTTTCAGCCTATTTCCCAGGCATTACTAGGATCGTAAGGTTCCTGGTGGACCACCATAGAAACACTGTCTACTACGCATGCAAAGTGGCTGAATGTCAGTCAGTGCTCCATTGCTGGACCTGGACCAGATGCCTTGTGTCGCCTCAGTGGAATCGTCTTGCCTCATCTCTTTTGCTTCCCTGCACAAGCGTAATTTGATAGGGTTTTTGGGTTTTAAAAACCCAAGGGCCCCCCCTAGTGGCGATTTTTTTTTTTTTTTTAATAGGCCTAAATACAAATATATGCCCAATGCACCCATATCTACATAAATTCATACTAGGATATTATATGTATTTAGTAATGTCCAATATATTAGGGGTAATCATTGTAGTTTGCGCTTAAATCGCGCAAAGACAACAGACCCGGGCCCCTTTGATCAGGGCCCCCTTGATCCGAAAACCCATGGGGAATAAGGTCTAATTTCGCCACTGGGCGATATGGTGGGTGTCACTTTGGCGCAAGCTTCTCATGCTGCGACGGGGCTATCATTCCCTCCCTGGAGATGTGAGGACAAGTAATTTATCGCTTTTTTCAGATGTCTGCACTATGTACAGTATTTACTGTATGGTGTCAAGCCAAATGCAAAGGACCCCAGGACGTTTTTGTGTAAAGGAGTAGTTCACCCCCAAAATGACTTTTTTTCTATTGATTAGTCACGCCATGGAGACTTGAGTTCAATCATATTTGTTTGTATTTGTCGCATTCCTAAGACAAAAAGATTGATTATAGTCAATTTACTCCCCTAATTCCAGATGGGGACCCAAATGCATTTGGGTCCCCATCCGGAATCAAAGGGGCTACATTTATTGTAATCAAATTATTGTCTTAGGATTGCGACAAAAAACAAAAAATATTATTGAACTCAAGTCTCCATGGCGTGGCTAATCAATAGAACAAAAGTCATGTTGGGGGTGAACTACTCTTTTAACCTTTCAGCCTAAAACTGTACCACCGTGCTTTTTACATTTTCTGCCTAATAAAGTCTCTGTTCACCACTGCCATTTCTTGCCACTATACCACAACTTTGTTTTATTTGAGCTTATTCTTATTCTCCTAACTGTTTAACAACCATTTTTAACTGAACTAAAATGTCATAATGTGATACTTTTGCACTTTGTCTTAGTGCTATGCATGTTTGTGCGAAACAAAGTCCTAGCTAGCTCGCCTTCCGACATCCCCTCCCCCCTCCCTTCTTCTCTGGGTTCTGCTCTCTCGTGGTGAACTGACATTGTGGAACGGATCTTTCACCTAACCCCTTGTTAATTATACTTCTGCTTTATTAGTTATCAAGCCAATTACACTGCCACGGTCCCCTGGCTGGAATAACCTTTCACGTTATCTCATAGCACAGTACAGTGATGGCTGTGGCTGCAGTTCACACGCGCGCGTGTGCGTGTGTGGGCGTGCGTGCGTGTGTGTGCATGCGCGCACGTGTTCATTCTACATGTTCCTTAGCTCAAGTGCATTAACCTCCCAGAGCCAGCCTGTGGCTAGCAGCACTGTGGATGATCAGAGGAGACATATTTTTCTATATTCTAATCTCTCATATTGGTACCGCAGCACTGGTTCCCAAGCACTGGGTCGGGACCCATTTGTGGGTCGCGTACACATTTTCATGGGTCCCTTAAATTTGTTTCCTACATTTTGTTTTGAATTATTATTATTTATTTATTTATTTTTAAATCAAAAAACGTTCCCAAGAAAGCTACAGTTTTCATGAATAATAAAAGAAAATCAATGATTTTAATAAATAAAAGAAAAAATGTAATAAATTCCATCAATTAGAAAACAAATGCCTAAGAAGTAGTAAAAATAGCCGAGCTTGTAGATTTGCTGTTTTCTCTAGTTTGGGTCCCAGGTAAACGTTGTACTTCTCGTTTGGCTCTTGACCTGAAACGTTTGGGAACCAGTGTAGGCCTACTACAGTATATGGCATACTATAGTAGTGGAATATGCTAATAGGACGTGAGCGTTTCACAAATCCTTGCTCTCTCATATTTCTTGTAATGATGAAACCGTACCAGATTCTGATTCTGACTGTGGTAACAGACTGTAGGTTCATCTGTGTATAGTCGCCAATGGACCAAAGTCTCATTCCTTGCATCTGGAGATTACTATAGTCTAATGGCTCTGTTAGCATCTGCCTGCTTCTCCAGTGTTGGGCATTTGCATTTCTTTCACCATAGTAAAAACATGCATTCATGGTCTGGAGAGGGCACTTTTTACAGACCGATAAAAGGGAAGGGGCTCAAGCCCCCTTTGATATCTACAGTATGATATCTGCACACACACACCTCCCTCCCGTTCTGCCACCCCCGTAATTTTCCGAGGCCCTTCAGATTTAGCCATTAAGCACCGGTAGCGTTGTACCAGCTGCCTGGCCCTCTCTCTCAATCAGCCAGCCAGATGTGCCGCTAATTGTGATGGCAGGCATGGATGGCACCGCTGTACGTACGTACGTACGCCCCCACCGTGACAGCTTACAGCAAGGAGAGATTTATGGCGCGTGCGTACGTACGTTCCACACATATATGTTGTATTATACTGCGTAGGCATCCTATTGTTGCTGTCAGAAACCTTCAGGAAACTAACTTTACAGGGAATGGAAAAAGGTTAATGGAGCCATTTTAGTAAGATATTGTTACTTTCCATTGGAGAAAAAGAGAAGGAAAAAAAACACGGTCACACGGTTTTCAAATGCAAAAGAAAATATGTATTCAATGGGAATACACAACGTTTGAGTCTGTTATACCAGTGCTTCTCAAACTTTGTCAAAGGACCTCCAAATTGACACTTTTTAGCCTGCAGACCCCCATTTGAAAAGGACCCCCATAAGAGAAGATTTGTACGGCTAATGCATTAGGCTATGGACCCAAATTTATATTGTAAAATCAACGTTAATTTAACTCTGAGAGTGAATTTGTACACTCTCAAGAGTTACAGCCACATAAGGGTCCATTTGGTAACTATCCATAATTTGGGGACCCACTGGAACCCCCTCAAGGACCCCCCCTGTTAAAAGGTATCCTGCCTTTATTATCTGCATACTGTCATGGTTGAATGAAATGGTATATTTGCAATTTATGATTGATTGTTATCATTTATTCATTCGAGAGCACCTGCCACCTTAAATAAGCGACGTCACGATTTGGAAGGGTCGGGCAGGTTATTTTCTCCATCTCAGACAGAGGGAGAAGACTGCAGGGTCTTCTAGAGCCCAGAGCCGAACCGCCTGAAGTCAGACCGCAGGGAGCAGCGAGGTAGCTCAGACACAGCTGCTGTGTCGGCGGGGGGGTTGCAGGGTGCACAACCCGCGGGCCATCAGACCCAGAGAAAGCTCACCGATCCGGGGCCTTGTTAGCGCGACGGGTGGGGGGGTGGTGACCTCTCTGCCTCACTGCCGGACGCCAGGGGCGTCAATTGGGTATGGCAGGGGTATGCAGCCGCCATACCCTGGGTCCAGGGGGTGAAATAAAAGTTACTTTTAAATATAAATCCATGAATGTCTCTTTGTCAATCTGTGCTGGTTATTATGTTGTTAAATGTACAGTAAAATAACTACAAATGCAAAATGTAACAAAATGGTCACTTTAACATATTCTCCACACTTGTATTCTCCCCACTTTTATTTATTCCGCAGGTCAGCTGCACAGGTGCAATGCATTATTGTTAATTGTGGCACGTTTACTAAACATGCCAAGTTTAGCTGCACTTGAACAACCGTTCCAGGCTGCCATATCCAGCCCAAGAAACTGTAGAAATGGGGGGAAAAAATTAAATGTACTTCTTAACACATCGGACGCCCACGTGGTTTTGATGTCTTAATTTGCTGGTGCCCATGGCAACGCGCCAAACGCGTCATTTTACCTACCGGCAAGAGTACTGGCGAGAAAAGTAATCCGAGTAAATGTAATCCGAGTATGTCCTGTTTATTTCGCGAAAATCTTTTCTTTCAGTCAGGACCGTTTTTTATCATTTCTAAGCCACAGTGTTTGTGTTACGGCAGGTAGAAGAGTCTGCCGTTTTGAAATGAAAGTGATTTAAAAGCTAGATTAGGAGAAAACAGCGTTTTTGTGCAGCCGCTAGACAGGAAGTCAACGAGACACACAGCACGTCCGGGTGACGTAATTGCGCGCTGCATGTTGGGAAATGGAGTTTGTTTCATCACCGCGGTAGCCAAGTAGCTGGGAGGGAATCCGTCAAAAAACATCAACTTTGGGCACTTGGTGACAAGTTTTTGATTTTTGGTATGGTGTTAGGTATGGTTATAAGGTTTACAAAAAACATCGCAAACAAGTTGGGCTCGCCCCCTAGTGGTCTGTTTGCGATGAATCAAATATTCGATAAATCAGTATATGGTTGAAACCCCAAATAATTGATAAAAGAGATTTTTCAATGGATTCTGTTACTATTGGGTATGATAAACAACATACTAAAAAATCTGGAAAAAAATAACTACCGGAAAGGCACCATTTTCAAGATGGCGTCCACGATGGCTGCCGGGAGCTGAAAATGCCTATAAACTGGGTTTTAATGTGTAAAAATTCATAATAAATCTGCACTTGGTGAAGAGTTTTAGATTTTTGGTATGGTGTTAGGTATGGGTATAAGGTTTTCAAAAACCATCGCAAACAAGTTGGTCTCGCCCCCTAGTGGTCTGTTTGCAATGAATACAATAGTAGATCTGTCAGTATATGGTTGAAACCCAAAATAATTGATAAAAGAGATGTGTCAATGGATTCTGTTACTATTGAGTATGATAAACAACATACTAAAATTACAGGAAAAAATAACTACCGGAAAGCCATCATTTTCAAGATGGCGTCCACGATGGCTGCCGGGAGCTAAAAATGCCTATTTAATGTGTAAAAATTCATATAAAATATGCACTTGGTAACTAGCTTTTACATTTTGACATGGTGTTAGGTATGGGTATAAGGTTTTCAAAAACTATCGCAAACAAGTTGGGCTCACCCCCTAGTGGTCGACAATATACTGACCAATCTAATATTTGATTCATTGCAAACAGACCACTAGGGGGCGAGCCCAACTTGTTTGCGATGGTTTTTGAAAACCTTATACCCACACCTGTAACCATGCCAAAATTCAAAAACTCTTCACCAAGTGCATATTTTATATGAATTTTTACATGTTAAATAGGCATTTTTAGCCCCCGGCAGCCATTGTGGACGCCATCTTGAAAATGATGGCTTTCAGGTAGTTATTTTTTCATAAACTTTTAGTATGTTGTTTATCATACCCAATAGTAACAGAATCCATTGAAAATATTTTTTTATCAATTATTTGGGGTTTCAACCATATACTGACAGATCTACTATTGTATTCATTGCAAACAGACCACTAGAGGGCGAGCCCAACTTGTTTGCGATGGTTTTTGAAAACCTTATACCCATACCTAACACCATACCAAAAATCTAAAACTCTTCACCAAGTGCAGATTTATTATGAATTTTTACACATTAAGACCCAGTTTATAGGCATTTTCGGCTCCCGGCAGCCATCGTGGACGCCATCTTGAAAATGGTGCCTTTCCGGTAGATATTTTTCCCTGAATTTTAGTATGTTGTTTATCATACCCAATAGTAACAGAATCCATTGAAAAATCTCTTTCATCAATTATTTGGGGTTTGAACCATATACTGATGTATCGAATATTTGATTGATTGCAAACAGACCACTAGGGGGCGAGCCCAATTTGTTTGCGATGGTTTTTGAAAACCTTATACCCATACCTAACACCATACCAAAAATCAAAAACTTGTCACCAAGTGCCCAATATTTACGAATTCCCTCCCAGCTAAAGTGCAGTAGCTACAGTACAGTATAGTTTACTGTACAACGCGTCAAACGCGTCGTGGGCCTCCAGCGACATCAAAGAAATTGACTTGTAGACACCACGTGGGCATCCGATGTGTTAAAATAAACGTATCATGCCTGTTGCTAAGGTATGGCAACATGACTGGTGTCTTGACACCAGTCATGTTGCCATACCTTAGCTGTTTCTGAACTGACGCCACTGCCGGACGCCTCCCCTCGTCTGAACCATCCCATGGGTGGGAGGACGCCGCGTGCATGCATAAATGTGTGTGGAGAGAGAGTCCGAGCGGCTTGGGAGCGTCTGTTGTTTACGCATCTTATTTTCTCTCTCCGCCGCAATATAGTACATCTCCTGCTCTCAGAAAGCGGACCTCCGTATACTATTACATCTGTTGATTAGCTAGTCGATTGCTTTTGATCGAGTGGATTCAGAGAAAAGGCATTACCGATGGCCAATAAGTCTGCCTTATGGCCGCCGCCTGAGTAAACAGCCCATGGGACAGAGGACGCCCGGGCCGTAAGCGATCGCTGCTTATCCGTCAGGGAAACGGTCTCGCTGGGCCCCGGCAATTGCCTTTTTCTAATTATTGGGACTGCCAGTTTCGATATCTATTCCCTATCTGTCATGCATGTATGGATTGCGCGCCGGGGCTGAGTGAGCACGCGGGGGGGTAATGTTGGCAATGTGAAACTGCCAAGTGGATGGAAAGGGGATACAGAGAGAGAGAAAGAGAGAGAGAGAGAGAAAGGACTACCGCTCAAAATGGCAAACTGGCCTGTCACATCTTTGTAGATAAATCCAACAAGCATAACAACGTTGTCGGGTGGAAACATTGCATCTCCAAAACCGTTTGTTTTGTATTTATCATTTTAAAAATGATTTAAACTAGTGAAAACAGCCGATCTACAAGCACACAACGCCTCGCACCGCGAGGCGTTGTGTGCTTGTAGATCTGCTGTTTTCACTAGTCTTGTGCGACGGTCTTGTATGACGAAGCAGAGCTTTACTTGGTGAAAAAACATACACATTTGAAACTTGGAGATACAAGGTTTCTGCCCGACAGTGACGATAATAACAGTTTTGTTTTTTCTCTCCTGTCCTACACACGCCCTTCTGGATGAATCAACAGTGGCTGACAAACTGACAGGTGCCATCCTGGCCGCGGATCGGTGACAGTTTAGCCGCGACGCGGCGGCTGGGAGAAGCTAATTTTCATCTTGCGTATTAATCAAACAGGCACGCGGGCTTGGCTAATTGCTCTGGGAAGGCGTCCAACTGGCGTGCCTTTTTCTTTTTTTTCTTTCCTTGAGTCGGACCGAGTCCTTCCGCGGACGAGGAAAAAGCAGCTTGTTAGATAGTTAGCGCCCCAGACATTGTTAGCGGGGGTGGGGAGGAAGCACTCGTCCAGGAATACACAGGATTGTGCCACCGTCACAGCTGTCACCTGATGAATCGTCTCTCCATAAGTGAGGCTGTTAATGAGCAGACGCTGGCAAAGTGAGTGCTCTTTGTCAATTACTGAACTAAGGCGATATCATCACCTTTATTTATACTCGAAGTAGAGTTGAGGGCAAGCCCTCATTTTCAATGTAGCCGAGGTTTACAATACAGAACAATAAAAACATATACAATATACAAATGGCCATAACTTTTTTCGCTATGTTTCCGGCAGAGCAGGCCTCTCATTCTGTGGACCTTAATGACCAAACTAATAGATTAAACAGAAATAAAAAGTACAGCATGACATCACAGGTCATCTCCCATTCTGGGCTTGTGGGTCCCTGGCTAATATAGGCTGTTGAAGAGGTAAAGCAGGGTTCCGTGGCAGATTCTAGGTTTTTATACATAAGACCCAATTACTGAATGTCACGCTCTTGTTTTTCTTCAGAATATGTAAGTGTCTTATTAACTAAGACACTATGGCAGGGTTCCCCAATTAGTTTTCCCCAAGGGCCGAATTATGTATAGGGTACCAAGCCAAGGGCCACAACATTGCAGGGAAGGCGGTGGCGTTCCCGCTACTCCAGCGACAGTTCAGATATCGTTGTTGTCGGGGGAAAATCTTGTGTGTCCAAAACCGTTCGTTTTGCATTTACAGTATCATTTTAGAAATGATTTAAACTAGTAAAAACAGACGATCTACGGCGTTGTGTGCTTGTAGATCTTCTGTTTTCACTACTTTTGTGCGACGGCCTTGTATGAAGAAGCAGGGCTTTACTTTGCGAAAGAACGTACAAATTTGGAGATACAAGGTTTCCACCCGACAATGATGATATACTAGTGTTGTTGCTGCTCTTATACCACCATTATTACTGGGGTTGGTGGGAGCCAGACAGTAGCCCCCCGCTGGCCGCAAATGGCCCGCGGGCCCCCTATTGGGGAACCCTGCACTTTGGCATATTCGGAGTCTACTAGTACTAGTGGTTCTCAGATGTTTTATTTGCAAGGACTCCAGAAAAGCGTATTCCCCAGGACAGTCGGACACCTGCTGTAAACCTCTACAATGCCTTGTAGATTGGCTATTTTCAAAATTTTAGAAATGTTCTGAATATCTTTGAAACTTTTCGGCCTATACAATGACCCAAATTACCCAAACATGGATAGATTATTTGTCAATTAACTGTATACGTTTTTTTAATTATTTTTGTATAATTGATTAAATCGATAAGTTCAATGCAGTCGGTTAGATTGTGATTGCATCCCTGCAGAGATCAATGAACTGTTCACCTTAACAAAGAGCAATGACTCTGGCCACATTATCAGCATCGACATGCTATGCAAATGACAAAGACACACCAGCACCAGACTGTTTCTCTGCTGCTGCAATGTCTGAGACGTCCAACAATGGTGGACATTTTACTCTCATGCACAATTTTGCAGTACATGTACCAGCAGTAAAGAACCTTGAACGTAAAATAATATGTTAACCCTATAGCACAGGGGTCTTCAACGTTTTCAGGCCAAGGACCCCTTAGTTGAGAGAGAGCCGAAGCAGGGACCCCCACAACCTTTTCATAGATTCCATATCATTTCATCGTTTGACATGCACAATCATCAGTGTATTTTGGATTCATGTCAGTTTGTGTTTTCAGATATTTAACCACTTGAACCGTCATTACATAATACTTCACCTTTCACTCTGTACTTAGTCTGCTCTTTTCCCCCTCTACACCAAACCTCTTTGCCAAAAATAGCCGATCTACAAGCTCACACCGCCTCGCAGCGCGAGGCGTTGTGAGCTTGTAGATCGGCAATTTTTGGCTACAGTTCTCAGAATATGGACACTAGGGTTTGGAGGACCCCCTGTAGTAACTCTGAGGACCCCTTAGGGGTCCCGGACCCCCTGTTGAAGACCCCTGCTATAGCACTATTCTAGGAATGTCATACAGGAATATAGGTGAACATTCTGTGAAAATAACAGCTCTACAAGCTCACGCTGGGCTGCAACACGTCGTGAGCATGCACTGCAAACAATGCCCTGGTCTAATTAAAGAAAATAAATCTAGCCTAAATTGTCAATATGCTATGCTGTGAGAGCCCATGCTTAATCAGTCATTTGTTATGTTAAAGTCCTATGACGTCTATGACATCTGACATCATACCCTTTTATGCCCATACATGGAGATCCCTGTCTGTAGAACCAGCCGTTAGTGTGGTATGTGGCTGATGTGGCCTCCACATATGGGCATTCCCATATGAAGTCCTGTGAGATATTGGCTTAATATTGATGACATCAGGGAACTCCATATATGGGCATAAAAGGATTCTGTTAGTGTGACATCACAGTGAAGCCAGGTGTCAGAGCGGCAAACCCATTCTGTTAAGAGTGGTTGACGTCAGAGCATGATGTCAGAGCGACAAACCCATAGAACCACAGTGTCAGGCGTTATAGACAGAGATACATACATACATACATACATACATACGGACAAGTTATGACCGTTCACATACTAAACTTGCAACCTATGGCCGCAACTAAACAACGACCTACCATCGCAATAAACACTAAGACAGGGGTCTTCAACGTTTTCAGGCCAAGGACCCCTAAGTTGAGAGAGAGAGAGATGAAGCAGGGACCCCCACAACCTTTTCATAGATTCCATATAGTTTCATTGTTTGACAGCACAATCATCAGCGTATTTTGGATTCATGTCAATTTGTGTTTGCAGATATTTAACCATTTGAACCGTCAATACTTAATATACTTGACCTTACACTCTGTACTTCGTCTGCTCTTTTTCCCCCTCTACACCAAAGCTCTTTACCGAAAATAGCCGATCTACAAACTCGAGGCGTTGTGAGCTTGTAGATCTGCTATTTTTGGCTAAAGTTCTCAGAATATATTGCTGGGGTTCAAATGCTTTATATAAAAAAGGAGGGAAAAAAGTTTTTATATCACACAAAGATTTGGAGGACCTCCTGTAGTAACTCTGAGGACCCCCTAGGTCCCGGACCCCTTGTTGAAGACCCCTGCTCTAAGAGATGGACCACCTAATTTAAACCAAATGGCTATAAATGTGCTTCAGGTGAAATTCCAATATATGTATGCAGCTTCTCACAGCTACGACGACACTATAATATTACTGTTAATTCTGTCTCCTCCTCTGTCTTGGCTCCTCTGGATAATCCGAACCAATGTGGCCTTGACAACCTCTCATAATAGCCACCCTCTGCACTTAGCTATAAGCACATTTCATCAGTCGGACTTGGTGGTGTCAGAAATATGAAAAAAAGCCGGGCTCACTTCCGTTCAGACCTCCTCCCTCTCTCTCTCTGTCCCTGACCTTCCTGCACCACTCTAGCTGAGGATAGAGTGTTCCTCTTATTATTCAGAATATCATTCCAAAAAGCCTGGCGCTGTGTGCAAGCACAAGCACTGACTCAGCACCGATGGAAGGAGTAGAATGAGAGAGAGGGAGGGAGAGAGAGACAGAGAGAGAGAGAGAGAGAGAGAGAGAGAGAGAGAGAGAGAGAGAGAGAGAGAGAGGGAGACATTTAAGTAAAAGTATCAATGCTGCTGCAATGTGGAAATACTCTGTTACAAGTGAAATTATAAAAGTAGAACAGTATTGGTTTCAAAATGTAGTTAAAAGTACCAAAGGTAGAAAGTATACTTACTCGTTATGCAGAATGCCCCATTTCAAGTGTTCAAATGTATAACAAATCACAGCAGATCTAGAAGCGTACAATGCGTCACATCACAACACACTGTGAGCTTGTGGATCAGCTATTTTCAAATGGCCGAAACGTGACGGGGAAGCCAAGGGGGAACGCGCATTGTTTAAGCACATTAAAACCGGGAACGTATTATCACTTTAACCATTATTTTATGCTTTAAACTATTGAAAAATAGCAGATTATCGGAACCGAGTGCTGCGCTGCAAGCTTGTTATTTTTAACAAGTTTTTTAAGTCTTTTGACTATTTTGACCCGATTCCATAAGTGTCATCTAAATCCTTCTAAAGGTGATTGGAAAAACACATGTTTTTATGTCAGTGGTTCTCAAACTTTTTCATGTCAAGGACCCCTAGAATTTTATGTATCTGGCCGTTGACCCCCATCTCAAAATATGTTATAGCAGGGAACCCCCAGAAGCAAATATTTGAGTTACAAATGCAAAATAATTCACGATTTTTCAAAAAATAGCAGATCTACAAGCTCGCAGCGCGTCACTCAATCTGTGCACCACTCAAAAAGTGAGTCACTCAATCTAGAGTGACACAGATTTGCGTTCCCAGACTAAATGGTTTAAACAAACACAATGCAGCTAGACGACCCCCGCTGGAGTGTGTATACCGAAACGAACGAACCAGCGAACGCCAATCCTCTCAGTAAGAGGCTGTGAATATCTCAACTCTCGAGTACACAAGTGGCCAGTCAGACAGACTGACGTTGAAGTGAGTGAGTGCCTGAGTGAGAGAGTGGAGAGAGACAATTTCGGGTTGTTAGAAAAAAACAATGATATATATTATACAGGTGCAGTATACAGTATATAGTACTGTGCGTGGGTGGGTGTATACTTTGTGTGGATGGGCGTGCGTGTGCACGTGCGTGCTGCAAATGTGAGTGTGTGTGTGTGTGTGTGTGTGTGTGTGTGTGTGTGTGTGTGTGTGTGTGTGTGTATGCGTGGCAGTTAACAGTGCGCTGGCGTTGCGGAAGCCATGGGGGGAAGTACATCTTTGTGTGTGTGTGTGTGTGTGTGTGTGTGTGTGTGTGTGTGTGTGTGTGTGTGTGTGTGTCTGTGTGTGTGTGTGTGTGTGTGTGTGTGTGTGTGTGTGTGTGTGTGTGTGTGTGTATACGTGTGTGTATACGTGTGTGTATACGTGTGTGTGTGTGTGTGTGTGTGTGTGTGTGTGTGTGTGTATACGTGTGTGTGTGTGTGTGTGTGTGTGTGTGTGTGTGTGTGTGTGTGTGTGTGTGTGTGTGTGTGTGTGTGTGTGTTGTGTGTGTGTGTGTGTGTGTATGTGTGTGTGTGTGTGTGTGTGTGTGTGTATGTATGTGTATGTGTACGTGCACTCCGCCCTTCCAGGGCCAAGGAGGTCCCCAGGATACGTCTCTGCCGCATAAACATTATCTCGCCGCTCCATCTCCTATCTCTCCCTTCCCTCTCTCTCTCTCTCCCTCCTTCCATCGTTTCATCTCCGTAGCCTGAGGCGAACAACAACCCCTCCGTCACCCTTTCACCTTTCCATCCTTCCTTCCACCTACGGCGCATCCCACCTTCTCCTTTCAATCCATCTCTCTCTCTCTCTTTCTGTCTCCTCACACATAACCTAAACACGCTAAACACGTATTATCGCTAAGTACCCTGTGTCTTTTTATTTCGTAAGCTTTCTTGTCTCTCTTCTTTCATCACACCCTTTTGCTCTGTTTTGTCCATCCGTCTCACGCCGCCGCAGCGCCAGATCGAATCCGAAGTAGGATATGAACATTTTATATCACGATTATTGTGACGAAAGAAATCGCGATTTACGATATTATCACGATAATCAAAATCCATTATCCTGGGGCGTAACATTTGCCGATCTACAAGCTCACAACGGGTCGCGTTGCGACGCGACGTGTGCTTGTAAATCGGCTATTTTTTGGCAAAGACATTTGATAGAGAGTGAAAAAAAGACTATCAAGTACGTATATTATAAGTACCTTTCCCAATTATAGAGGGTTTAAGTTACCGGATATGCAGCTCGGCAAATAAAAGGGGAACTGATCCCAGTGCATGACGGAGGACGATTTCAACATGAATTAAATCTCCACGATATCACGATAAACGATAATATCGCTTATCGTCTCATCCCTAATCCGAAGTGGTGTAAAATGGCTGATATGATACGATCCCATTTTTAAAAGAAATATCGGCACATGAAAGATTCAGGGGTCGAGGCTGAATGTTGTTGAAGTTGCGTGCGGGAGTCGATCTGGGGACAGATCTACTACCCCCCATCCCCATCATCACCTGGCAGCCAGTCGGCAGGAGAATTTAATCTCATTGAGAGAGGGAGAGAGAGGGAGAGAGAAAGCACGAGTTTGAGGTGGAAACCGAGCTGCCCACTGTACTGAGACATCAGAGACAGAAAATGCTTCCCACAGATTACAAAACAGTCCCAAAGAGAGTCTGAAAACAAACATGACTAATAATGGGAATAACTCCAATGCTTCCCTGCTGGGTGAGAAAATACTGCAATGTGCTGCAAACACACAGTAACACGATCTGATCTGTGAGCTGTTGTTGCAGTGACAGGGAGAAGAGCGCCACGGAACGGAATAACAACCAACATAGTGCTGTCAATCTTATGCCTGCACTGTCTGCAACATACTGATCTAGGTATGTGTACAAGCAAACAGAGCAAATACTGTTACATACAAATATTGCTGTTATTTTTAAAGGTTTATATTTGTAATCTGTGTGTGTGTGTGTGTGTGTGTGTGTGTGCGCGCGCGGCCGCGCGCGTACCTTATTCAGTATGAGTGTTTCTCAAACTCCAAAGTCCATGGTTAACCTGCCAACGGCGGTGAATGCTAACCTGCCGAAACTGGTGAATGCTAGCCTGGTGAATGCTAACCCAAAACCTAAACCCTAACCGGAATCCACTTTGAGAACCATTGCCTTATACGTAGAGTATATAAAGCAAAAGCACAATTCACACAATTCTAGTGTATTTTTATGTTTTCTACATGGTACAGCCTATTGGACTGTGACGTTACAACGTGACAGCTTCGTTTACACGTTTCTTTATTCTAGTTTTCCTATATTTTGTACGTGCATTTCTTTTTATTGGGTATTATCACATCAACAAGGCCCCTTTTTTAAATTGAGAGAGAGAGAGAGAGAGAGAGAGAGAGAGAGAGAGAGAGAGAGAGAGCGAGAGAGCGAGAGAGAGAGTTAAAAGCTGAGTTGGTCATATCAGTGGAGCCAGTGGTGATTATTATTACACCTGAGAGTACTGCGAGACCTCAAGATGGAGGGATGGAAGCTTAAGAGAGAAACAACAACAACAACAACCATAAAGGAGGTATTTTCATTTTAGCTCATTTGTTGCATCTGTCCTTTCTTTATCGCCCTGCTATCCTCCCACGCTGCTCTCTCTCATTCTCTCTCTTTCTCTCTCCATTCTACCCGGCTTCCATCTTGCACTCTCCCCAACAATGGAAATTAATTGGCTGTGAAACGACAGGACCAATTAGGGTGAACGAACGGACTAAGCACACGCATGCGGGCAGGGCTTGCAGGCTGCATCACACATACACACACACACACAAACACGGACGCGCAGTCGCACACACAGCATAGGGCCTACCTACAAGCGGTTATTATTCACTTAACGGTTGTTGCAAGAATAGCCTCCGTAGGCGGGACCGATATCGGAACAGCAAGCTCTGAGGCAACATCATTACTCTGCCCGTGATTGGCCCTCAGTTCCTCCCTCCCTTCAGAGCAACCGAATGCTGCGTCTGAGGTCCTCATTTCCTACACTCGCGTCCTGTCCTTGCATACATAGTCCCTACGAGTACAACGAGTACAATGAGACACACAACGGTCGATTTAACCTAGGACGACGGTAGCCTTTCTTACTGGAACTTTATAGTTGCACTGACTCAGACCTCTAAGGACCTTCCAGGGAGGGTGCTCTTGTGCGTCTTGCTGCGTCACCCTCTCTTGTTTCTTTCTTTTTCTAGTTGTTTTTATATCGCACTGACCTTTGGACACTCTGCACTATTAGGTTGTGTTAGTAGTTTTGAGTATTCTTGCTTGTGTTTGACATGATGGTAAGATACTTGTTGCACTAACTAGCATTGACTGTTATGGTCACTTTGATTTGGGGGCACTGTACTATATTGATAGTTGTGCCTAAGGACACTTTATGTGTATATAGTATTCGTTCCCTTCTTGCTCTTACTGTACTCTGTTCTTGTTTTTATTTTCTTTATCTTTTTTCTTACTTCTCTGTAACTTTGTAAATAACCTTATACTGCTGTGCTGCCTCTGGGCAACTGATTTTCCCCCTTGGGATAATAAAGGTATCTATATATCTATCCCTCCCACCAAGAAAGCATTGTAGGAGGAGACATTTTGTCTAGAGGAGTGGGGAGTAAATTCCTCTGAATGTCACGACAACAACGCGGCTGACACATGTGTTACAGTATGTTACCATGGCTGGAGAGGGTCATCACACATCATTTTGGAAAGTCTTCCTGGTAGGAAGCACTTTGGTTTCCTATGTCCTACCCCCTCATCGATGCTCCCTCCGTGACTTTTGGCCTTGTTTTCATGAACCGACACTGCAACCGATCGGTGCTCGCAAACACGGGCGAGCACGTGGAAATATGATGTTGTGCCTCTCTCTCCTCTCTCTCTCTCTCTCTCTCTCAATTCAAAGGGCTTTTATTGGCATGAGAAAACATGCGTTTAAATTACCAAAGCAGAAGTGTACACAATACAATACAATCAAAACAAAATATGTCCAATTGAAGCGAGTAAAACAGTTTTTCTTATATCAAGGTTACTCAATACAGAGAGAATTCTCTCTCGTAATTTTCCGATTCATTGTGGCTGACTTGGACAATAATATCACCCAGCTGGGGAGCCAATAACCAAAAGCGGGTGATAATAGCAAGGGCATAAAAAAGCATCTGTAACAATAACGTTTTAAGACTTTTGAGCTGATGATGATCTGTTGGAGTTACGGGCGGGAGCGGTGGGAGTTCAAAGCGGGGTTACGAGTCCAGTTAAAGAGATCTGAGGGGAACAAGGCCTGACTCATGAGTCTCTCACAGACAACAAGCATCACACTGACAGCGTTCGTTCGACACACAGGGAATAATTTAGCTCGTGGCTGCAGGGGCTGCCCGAGGGGGCAGAAAGATGGGTGAATGTTGCTGGATGTACGTGGTGCTGGAAAACGTGACGGTATATGGACGATATTCGCTTTATTAAGCCACTAAGATCGGTGTCACGTAATCACTTTAACCATATTTCTTTCGATACTTTGGCTATTCAAAAATAGCAGATATATACAAGCTCGCAGCGCGGCACCGAGTGAATCTTGAAAATGTGTGTAAAGTCTTTGAATGTATATATTTTTATACCAAACATTTTTAACTCAAATCTTTGCTTCTGGTCCCTGGAACAAAATATTTTTAGATGGGGGTCCGCGGCCAAATACATGTAATTTTGGGGGTCCTTGACATGAAAAAGTTTGAGTACCACTGATTTAGAAGAAGGATTTAGAATACATTTATAGTATCGGTTCAATATATTTTAAAGACTTGCACATTTTCTCGATTTTTCAAAAATAGCAGATCTACAAGCTCGCAGCGCGGCTCTCGGTGCCGCGCTGCGAGCTTGTAGATCTGCTATTTTTCAATAGCTGAAGCATAAAATAACGGTTAAAGCGGTTGAACACAGATGCGTCCCTGGTCTTACTAAGTTAAGAGACAGCTGCAGACTGAGAGCCGGGGTCGATATAGGCAAACGTTGCTTTATGCGGGAAAAGGCCAGGGATGAATTATAAATGTACGCTGGGACAACTGCACTGAATCAAAGGGAAAGGGAAAGGAGAGAGAGAGGGGGTCAACCCAAAAGAGTGAGCATTGAAACACTAACAGGCTTCAAACCGTGGTGTTATAGTGGGGTAAATTGCGGCACGCTGCCAAGAGGAGTTAGGGCTTATGTGTGGTGAAGAGCTAGAACAGATACAGAGAGTTATAGTTATACTGAATTCACCATCAAGGTCACCTTAGGAAACGGCCAAAAACACACAAGCGGGGCTGTCAAGAGGTTTAAGTTTGCCGAGCTGAAAGATTGGTTTTAATGAGGCCGTTTAGAATGGCAGAATGACGCCTGTGCGTTGAAATATATATAAAATAAATGAGTGCGGTAATTAGTTACACAAGTTTCATGGATTAGGAGTTGCGCATTTGGCCCTGCTTAATTCCAATTTTCTATACTTTTACTTTTACTCCACTACATGTCAGAGGCAAATATCGCAATTATTAGAAAACGTTAGTTACTTGTTAATTTGTAGATTTTGATTATT
The DNA here is from genome assembly GCF_963921795.1 of Nannobrachium achirus. Taxonomy (NCBI): domain Eukaryota; kingdom Metazoa; phylum Chordata; class Actinopteri; order Myctophiformes; family Myctophidae; genus Nannobrachium; species Nannobrachium achirus. The sequence goes on along the minus strand of NC_137821.1, from coordinate 45,069,538 downwards.
ATTAAAAAAAACATTACATTAACCACTTCAGCCCCATTTCGGGCATTTGAAAATGACAGTTTTACAAAATAGCAGCTCACAATGCGTCGGGATGCAACGCATTGTAGATTGTAGATCTACTATTTTCAATAGACTTTTACACATTTGAAGACTTGTTAAAGTCTACATAATGAGTACTTTCTATTTTTGGTATACTTTTAAGAGCATTTACCAAGGCTTCTGTGCTTTTAGACAAGTACATTTTGAATTCCAGAGTATTTCTACATCAACGCGTTGCACCAAGACGTGTTGTGAGCTTATCAGCTATTTCAAAAAAAAAGAAAAAAAGAAAAAAAAAAAAACTTTTGTGGCAATACTTTAGCACTTTTACTCAATATAACATTTCGAACACAGGCCTTTTATACTTGGAGTAGAGTATTTTTATATTGTGGTATTGCTACTTTTACTTACGTAAAAACAATTTGACATGGATTAGGAGGAGTTCTTGGCCCAGCTTGGTACAGTAAGACTGGGGGGGGGGGGGGGGGGTTGAGCCACTGGGGGCGGCTCTGCGGAGATGACATTTTGAGGAGGAAAGCTGCAGCCCTCTCCAGGGCAGCTCACAAAGGGACTGAGCAGAACAGCCGGACAAATCTTCTCTTTTTGCTCGTTTCCCCGGTTATCTTGTTCTTTTCAAATTCTCTCTCGCCCCCCTCCCCCTTTCCCCTCCCCAACTCTTTTGATCCCCCCCACCCCTCCCTCCACCCCTATTTCCCCATCACTACTGTTTCTTATTTCGTTCGCCCCTTCTCCTAGGTTCTGTGTGGGGGCGATGTGCTGCGTTTTCTCTTTGATAGAAACTTCCACACCAATTTGTGGGGGTCGGCAAAGTCTCAGGTGGGTGTCGAGGCTCGTTTTGTCCCGGGTTAAAGTCCCGCTACTACAACTGCACGCTCTCCTAGATTAACCCGGGTATGCATATCTGTGTCACCACTTTAACTATTATTTCATGCTTTAACTATTGAAAAATAGCAGATATAATAATAAGCTCACAGCGGGCACGGAGTGCTGCGCTGCGAGCTTGTATATCTGCCATTTTTGAAAAATCTTGAAAAAGTGTGCAAATATTTGATTTTTTTTAAAATTTGTAACTCAAATATTAGCTTCTGGAGGGTTCCCTGATACATGATATTTTGAGACGGGGGTCGGCGGCCAAATACATATAATTCTAGGGATCCTTGACGTGAAAAAGTTTGAGAATCAGGCCAAAATATTCAAAGACTTGCACAAATGTTCATGATTATAAAATAGCAGATCTACAAGCTCTACATCCACTTAAAGATGATCTTTTGGGGGGGTATTTTTTTCCTGAATGGGTAGGTGCAAGAAATCATGCAAAATGAACCCAATGGGACATTAGTTGACCACGGCGACAAGAAGAAATCATAACTAGACACTATAAGGGTCCTAAAGAACAGGTTGTGAAAAGCCTTCTCCTGCCCTACTACAAGGATATATGGAGGCCGCCCGTGGTTTGGACGGCGCGCAGCGTGCAGGGGTCAGACTGTAAGCCGTCAGGCTGACAGTAGAAGGCAGAGCTTGGATGCATCATCATGCCATACCAATGTGGGACAACTCGAGCGTGACCAAATATAGTGTACACACCACGACGTTGTTCCCCCCCCCCCCCCCCCCCCCCCCGCCCCTCGACGACATGGATCAGCCGGACAGAATAGATAGAGTGGAGAAAAAGCAGGGCAGACAAAGAGGGATGGGAGACGGTGAGAGAGAGAGAGAGAGAGAGAGAGAGAGAGAGAGAGAGAGAGAGAGAGAGAGAGAACAGAGGGCAAGAGAAAGAGAGAGTGAGATAGACTAGCCCGTTTAGACCTGAGGCCCATTCTAAAAACGCAGTCTAAATCCTGACCCAAGTTTTCTGAAAAAAAAAAAATATATATATATTCATTCAAAAATAATGTCCAAAACCGTTCGTTTTGTATTTAACATTTTAAAAATCGGAGTCAAAGCCGATCTACAAAAGCCAAGTCAAAGCCGATTTACAAGCACACAACGCCTCGCGGTGCTATTTTCTCTAGTTTTGTGTGACAGTTGTAATAGATTAGAGATTATCATGATTGATTATATGTGACGTTATAGAGTAGATCATGTGTTGATTATATTGATATCTAGCTCTTATGATACATCACTGATACTGGATAGCTTGTAGTAGTCTAGATGTCGCATGGACTCAGTAGCTAATGTTTTGGTAAAGCCTATCTTGTTATGGTACAGCTCGTTCCAGAGGCCTTGAAGCCACACAGTATAACTTAGTGTCTGTCCATTATTCTGGGCAGAACTACTTTACCACTTTCCAGAGTGTTAACTGTACTTCTGTCCATGATATCATGTTACATAAACCTGACCACCACCACCACCTAATACATTGTCTTGTCTCCTCATTTTCTCATTGATTATCGATTGATCTGAATTACACCACAAAAGGTATGGTCACAAACAGGGGTTCCCGTCCCACACGGGCTAGAGAAAGGGTCGGGAGAAAGGAATGAAATTGGGTGCTCTTGCCTTCCCTGGTGATTACTCCAAGGCAGGGCTGAAGCCAGGCGGACAGAACAGCTCTGCAGGACACTAATAGCTTATTGATCCTGGGAGCCCATCCATTTACTGTTGCCTAGAACTCACAGGGCATCAACAGGCAAGGCAGGCAGGGGCGTCACAAGGGGTGGGGGGGAAGTGGGAGTGAGTTACTAGGGCCCAAGGTGGAGGGGCCTTCATTATTTTATACTTTAGCCATTGAAAAATAGCAGATATACAAGCTCACAGCGCGGCACCAAGTGCCGCGCTGCGAGCTTGTAGATCTGCTATTTTTGAAAAGTCGTGAAAATGTGTGCAAATCTTTGAATATAATGTATTTTTTAAGCAAACTTTTGTAACTCAAATTTTGCTTCTGGGGGGTCCCTGGAACTAAATATTATGAGATGGGGGTCCGTGGCCAAATATATATCATTTTGGCCTTTTGGGGGTCCTTCACATTAAAAAAGTTTGAGCACCACTGACATAGAAACATTTTCAAAAAACCTTAGAAGGATTTGAAATATTCAAAGACTTGCACACAAGATTTTTCAAAAATAGCAGATCTACAAGCTCGCAGCGCGCGCTGTGAGCTTGTATATCTGCTATTTTTCAATAGTTAAAGCACAAAATAATGGGGGGGGCCCGCAGTGAATCCTTGTACCCAGGGCCCAGAATCTGGTGCGACACCCCTGGAGGCCAGCCAGAGATAAGTGTTTCGAGTCGCTTAGTTAGCAAACTGTTCTCTCCAAAGACAGTGCAGCGCGCGGTATGGATGTGTTGCTCGGGTTTGTGGGCAGCTAGCTCCATATTTGATGGGAAAATCAACCGTGTCAATGGTTGGGGAGCAAGTACAGTGTTTGCCCCGGCCGTTTGGCCCTAAAATCTATCGCTGTTAAGCTGCATCGAATGGTTTGTGCCGCTAACCGCGCTAAATGCTGTTTCCAAACATTTGTATACTATCTCGAATGCTCCAGTGAGATCAAGTAGAAGCCAGATTCAAAATGGGCGGATGGCTCCTAACTAAGCCACACACATTCTGATCTGATAATGACAAAGTCAGGGCCAAATACAGAGATAACAGGGGTATTCTGCTCAGGTATTTGCCCTCTAGGGCAGTGGTACTCAACCTTTTCAGGTCGCAACCCCCTCAAATGATAATCATATTTGAACAAAACTGGGGACCGCCCCAAATAATCATATTTGAACTGGGGATCGCCCAAGATAGTCATATTTGGGGATCCGCTACCCTGACAAGCACTTGGCATTGTAGGAGTTGAGGCATTACATTTAGTTTGACTCAGTTCCCACAGATCAACATTGTGGAAAATCATGCAGTTTTTCCACAATGTAAGCAGGTTTTTCATACTAACCCCCCCTCGGGTATCCCAACCCACAGGTTGATAAGACACCCTAAGGGCGCATGGGCGCGTGCACATGAGCTTTCTTTCTTTTGTCTTTCTTTTTCCTTTATTTATTCAGGGGAGCTCACTGAGAGCAAGTTCTCTCTATATTTTACAAAATATAGTATGTCCATACATGAGCATTCCCAGATATGGGCTTAATATTGATGACATCAGGGATCTCCAATTCTGTCTTGGCCATACAGTATTGAGGGTATGCGCGTGACATCATCATCATACCCGGAAGTTATGTGGGAACGCCTACTGAGTGACTACTTTCTCAATCAAACAGAAAAGTGCATTATGATTGCATTAAAGGACGATAAACTCATTTTGCCACTCACTTTACCACTAGATTTGCCACTTGATTTGCCATTCACTTTATGCATGCACATACCCTCTATATGGAGCGTGACATGAGGTGTGATTGATTCACAGGTTCTGCAGGTTTTTCATACTAAATGCGACCTACGGTCACAATAACATGCGTAAAATGGGGACAATAGCGTATATGCATAACATAACTGAATTCGAGGTTAAACGTGAACACTATAGGGGATGGTCACTGCCATTCCATCCCCAAATGACGCCCCTGGGGAGCAGTTAGGGGGACACGCCTGGTCTTCATCCAACATGAAGCCTCGGACAGAGCAGGGACAGCATGGAGGGCCAGGTGGATGCTCTCTCCTGGCCCCCCTGGCCCCCCCTTGTCACTCCTCCTCCACCTTCCACTCCAGGATGGGAGAATTAATTAGCCAACGCGGGGAGCAGAGGGATTAATCGATAGGCCCTGTCGGCCTGCAGCTTGCTCAGGGAAACGGAACCCTGCCAAACCCCACCAGGACCCCTTCTCGTTAGGGAGCGCGGCCCCGCCGCTCCCTTGCTCCCCTCTGCTAGGCAGCTACATTCATCAACGCTCGCCAGTCGCCACCATCCCCCCACCTTTCCTTCTTCCCTTTCACCCCCTCCACCCTCCGCGTTTTCCACCCGCCGGATTGTTCTCAGCGCTCCATCCCGTGGGTCACTCACCCCTCCCTCCCTCCCTCCCTCTCTCGTGTTTATCGCCACTGTCGGGCAGAAACCTCGTATCTAAAAGTTTCAAATGTGTATGTTTTTAGGGCAGGGGTCTTCAGCGTTTTCAGTGCAAGGACCCCTTAGTTGAGAGAGAGATGAAGCAACCTTGTCATACAGTAGATTCCATTTCATTGTTTGCCAGCACAATAATTCGGGTATTTTGGAATCATGTCAATTTATGTTTTCAGATATTTAACCACTAGAACCGTCAATACTTCTCCCCTCTAAACCAAACCTCTTTGCCGAAAACCTCTTTGCCGATTTTGGCAATTCGGCCAAAGTTCTCAGAATCTGGTTAAGAATCTGGCTAAAAAGGAGATTTAATTTTTTCCTTTCTATCACAAAAAGATTCGGAGGACCCCCTGTAGTAACTCTGAAGACCACCTAGGGGTCCCGGACCCCCTGTTGAAGACCCTTCTTTTAGGGTGAATCAAAGCCCTGCGTCGTCATACAAGAGCGTTGCGCAAGAGTAGTGAAAAAAGCCGATCTACAAGCACACAACGCCTCGCGGCTCGCGGTGCGAGGCGTTGTGTGCTTGTAGATCGGCTGTTTTCACTATTTTGAATCGTTTTCAAAACGACAAACACAAAACGAACAGTTTTGGACATACAAGGTTTCGAACCCGACAACGACGTTATGTTTCTTGTGTCCCCAGACATGATGAAGGAGCACGGTGCGCGGAAGTGACATTGGTTTAAGAGGGAAGGGAGATGGAGGAGGAAGCAATGGTGGGAACATGTACTCACATTCCTTTGTAAGTAAAAGTATCAATAATGCACTCTGTTAAAAGTGAAAATGTACTTGAGTAAAAGCACAAAAGTATTGGTATTGAAATATACTTCTATATATACATACTACATTGTGAGATTGTACTGTAGATCGGCAATTTTCAAAAGGCCGAAATGCATATAGGGCTGAAGTCGTTATAATGTAGGTTTTGTAATAGGGATCAAAATCTACACGCTAAAAATACATATTTAGTCAAAATTAAAATCGTCAAAATCACTAAAACGATAGAAGTAAATGAAAACATTTCAACACTCATCTTTTCTTTTCTCTGATGACTATCTAAAAGTAAGTAAATGAACATCACACCACTGGGATGGAGGGGAGGGGAAGGGAGAGGGAGTGAGGGAGATGGGGGGTACTAGAGAGGAGAGCTATAAGTAGAGGTAGCGACAAGATCACAGGAAGGGATGATGTGTGGTGCAGAGAGCGTGCGTGCGCTTCATGCCCTTGTTAATGTGCTCTGCACGGCATGCCATCATGTGCAGCAGGGTTAGTCGTGTGTGTCGCATGGTGTGAAAGCGAGCGTGAAGCATGTCCTTGGCTGAGTGTGAGCCTGTGCCTGAAATGTATGTACATGTGTGTGTGTGTGTGTGTGTGTGTGTGTGTGTGTGTGTGTGTGTGTGTGTGTGTGTGTGTGTGTGTGTGTGTGTGTGTGCGTGTGTGTGTTGATATACCGACAGATCATTTGAACCGCTCGGTATATTTACTGTGTTTGTGTGCGCGGTGAATCTCCGGTGTGCCCGACTGCCCGTGCGTGCATGCATGCATGCACCATTGCGCCAAACGACAGTTAATCCTGATTTATGCTTGGTTTATGCTTGCCAGCCAGTTGTCGCGCGCCTAAAACAGCGACTTTAAGCAAATGACGGCTATACGGCAGATGGCAACGGTAACCGGAAATGATCAGCGCTCGATAGATCAACCTGCCGCCGTCGCAGCCGTCTGTACTACGCCAGAAGCTCCCTATCCACGTTGGGCGGTACCGTCATTAATTCGGTTGTTCGGTGCTGCAGAGATTTTGTGACTCCCCGAACCGTATCGAAATAAATTCGCCTCTAAAAGTCGAGTATGCATCGGCCCTTAGGCTTGTAGATTCCACTATTTTTGCCGTTGTGACACACGTGTGCAACTATAAGTATATAAGTCAAGCCTTGGGCACGGAGGCAGGGTGTGCACACAAGCGTGTGTGTGTGTGTGTGTGTGTGTGTGCCTGCATGTGTGTACTTACAGTATGTATTTGCATGGATTTGTGTATGCACGTGCATGCCTACTGGGTAATCTTCAACTTCAAACTACTTTATTTTCCATTCGGAACTGCCGTGGTTAAAAGACAACATATTACAGGCACACAACATAGATACCCAGGTCACTATATTTAAAAGAAAAAAAACACTAATTACATTATGAAACCACAGTATGTAAAAGCATAATATATCAAAATCCATATGGAGCAATTCTCTATGTAAATACATAATATCAATGATATGCAACCTATATGTGTTTACTAGCATGCAAAACATGTATAATACATGTGTGGCTTTTCCCCCTATGACAACTTTTCTCCACATTAGCATTCGACTAAGTGACACTCGCACCTGGAGGCTCCCTCGCCTGCTACGGTACATTCCACCTCCAGCCCGGGGAAGACTCCCGAAGCCCCCCGCCCCCTAAACCCCTCATCCTCTCATATATCCTCCCCAGCTGTCGCCCCGCGTGTGTCGGATCGCATTTTTCCACCCGTGATTAAACAGTCCCCGATGCAAACCCGTAGGGCTTGATGATGAGCTAACTGCCTTACGGGGGGAGCGGTGGCGTGCATGGCGGAACATGCATGAGCAGGAAAGCCTTCTGAAGTGCGACTCTCGGCTCGACGGAAAGCGGGAGAGCCGAGCGCGTGGTAATAAAGATGAAGGAGTCATCAGAGAGAAGAGAAGATGATGTGGTGGTGGTCATAAAATCCATCACTCTCCTTTCTCTAAATTTCTCAACAGCAAGCAGATGCACACATAGACATCAAAGGGGGCTTCAGCCCCTGCCCTTTTATCCGCCTGTAAAAAGTGCCCTCTCCAGACGATGAATGCAGTTTTTACTACAGGGTGAAAGAAATACAAACGTCCTCCTTTCCATGCCATACCCGAAGGCAGCATTCAAGACAATAATTGCCTTGTCCAAACTCTCTTGAACTTGAATGCAGAACCTTAGGTTGAAAGAATTGCCCTTTCTGTGTAGAAATCCATGCCGTTACGCCACATCTCCATGCCGTATTGACTTGATTATATGCTTAGTTCGGTGTGGTATCAAGCACCGAAAATAGCCGAACTCCAAGTTCACAACAGGTCTACTATTTTCGATATTTTCACCAAAGGTCCTTTTAGAAATTTCAGCCCTTGCCTCTCTAACATTCTCTGCACGTCCCTAGTCAACAGCTCTCATATATTGAGTTTGGGGCGGGGATAGAAAACTATAACTGTCCCCTCTCTCTCTTTCTCCGGTGACGGGTTGGCAGCCAGGGACGCCATGCCTGGGTAATCAGGAGCCGGCGTTCGTTATTTATTGCTCCGAGTCAGCCGGGACGGCGCGGAGGTACTTGGGGGAGAAACGACGTGTGGATGAGGGCCCATTTTCTCACTGAGCAGTGACAAGTAAATGACTGTCAAAATATGCCTGCCTGCATGTGGATACGGCGATAGATGCGAAAACCTCCATCTCGAAAAGGTTTGGGCCATGTCTTTGGTTAAAAGGTAAAGGTAAGCTGTTGTGACCAATGACAATCAGAGCCGTTTAATTGATATTTTGCTATCCTGCTATTTTCAATAGTGACTCATCCTCTTGATGATATGGGTATGTTAAATAACTTTTCTTTCTTTCCTTCCTTCCATTGGTCTTTTAAGTGATCAGAAAACGGGTTACTAAGAAATTGTGTCTATTCTATTCCGAATATGAATTAGGTTGAGCATAGCTTGTAATCCTATTGAGAATGGAGCTCTGCACTGATTTTCTGAGAACATAATGTCAATTCACAGCAAGAGGGCCCTGGGTTCAAACCTGACTATAGGGTCTTTATGCATGGAAATTGTATGTTCTCGGTATGTTCATTGAAGATTAAGACCACCACATACAGCGTAGAACCCCTGGGAAGTAGACATGGATGATTATATGGCCAGGGAGTCATTGTTAAACAATACTAATGGTTGGAATAATGGATTCAGCACTCCCAACAACCCATAATCAGACATCCCACAAGCTGAATCTTATATTTTTCACACAAGGCCGCCCTCCCTCTGGGTATCCCCACCGTTGATTATCTCCCACAAAGTTTCACGGAGGAGTTGAGTTGGAACTAATTGAGTTGAACATGAATATACCCACCTTTTCCCCATTCTACTACTGCCTAGTGCTGCTAATAGCTTGGAAAAGGCAAATGTAGAGGAAAATTCTGGGTATGCGTATGCACTCTGCAATTTATGGAACAAGCAGAAATGTAGCCTACTTAGTATGAATTGTAAAGTGAAAAGAAAACATGCTGAATTTGGTTTAGTCTGATATCAGGTCAAGTCTGAAAAAGAATATATATATTTTGTGTATTACAAGTGAATCTGAAGGTCTTGCAGGGGGCATCTGCTCCTTCCAGTGGTACTGTAAAGGCCAGCACATACTGTACATCCCATCCATATCTCTCTATCGCCCACGTCCTATATCTCACACCCCAGGCCTTGATGGGAGACATCTAAGGAAGATGGACTGTGATGATAGCCTGACCTTTTAGATGGTCATTTTTTTTTTATCTCCATGGGAACTCAACTAACACCCCATAAACTATCTATTAAAACCGGGAAATAATCTGTGCCATTTTTGTGAGCTTATGTCTGCTATTCCATTTCCATTAAAACTGTTTGTTGAAGACATTTTGTAGAGAATCGGGTCTTAATGGGTTAGGAAAGGATTTCTTCTACACTTAAAAAAAAAAATCAAACCTCGGTTCGAAGTGAATCAGTGAATTTTTATTCTATGTGTTCTAGAGCTATGAAATCTGTGTTCTAGATCTATACATTCTGTGTTCTAGATCTATACTTTCTATGTGCTTTAGTTCTATAATTTTATGAATTCTGAATGAATGAATGAATGATTTTGTCTGGAGGGCCAAATTGTCATGTGAAGCTTGACCAATCCTCAATTCTGCATGCACGGGAGCTGGGACATGTAAGGGACAGACAAAGCCACTCCTTGAGAATCTATGGGAATCCTCAAAAAAACATGTACGGGACAGACAAAGCCACTCCTTGGAAGCGGCTTTCACCGCTTCAAAAAGTGATGTGATGCTATCTACTTGATCAACTGTTGTCTGCTTTGGGTATATCCTAATCCTATAACCTTTTACCGTCACTACATTTGCAGTATAATTAAACTTGTAAAATGACCAGAACCATCAGCCTGTATTGTGAATGTTCTACGCTGCAAGACTTAAACATTGTTGGTACAATGATGAGATGAACTCATTGGATATGAGTGCGAGAGGCAAATTGGTCCTGCATGGTTTCCGCAGTTCTGGTTTGGTTTCTTGTTCTTTTAGACAATATTTTCTATAGCCCCCAACAACCCATAATCAGACATCCCATAAGCTGAAGCTCATATTTTCTATAGTCTATCAGCCTGCCCGTATATCATAAAATCAGTGCTTATGCTTCCTTTTTTCGTACTCTTATTCTTTTCCAACAGACTGGGTGTACTGCAGGCAGGGTGCTAGTTGGGACATAGTGGTGGGTGGTGAGAGAGAGATAAGGTAATGCCCCAGCACAATGTGTTGGCACGCTGTTATCAGCTGTACCCACCGGTAGCAGCATGTTGGAGGGAGGAGAGAGAGAGAGAGAGAGAGAGAGAGAGAGAGAGAGAGAGAGAGAGAGAGAGAGAGAGAGAGAGAGAGAGAGAGAGAGACTGTCATCATGTAACCTTTATTTGACCGGGATAAATCACATTGAGGTTTGACACCTCGTTTTCAAGTGAGACCTGGGCCAATGCATCGCAACACATTGTGAGCTTGTAGATCTGCTATTTTCAAATGGCAGAAATATATATAAGGTATACTATACAGTATATGGCTGAAGTGTATGTTTTATAATCATAATCAAAATCTACAAAGTTTTTAAATATTTGTAGTGGAGTAAAAGTACAATATTTTCCTCGTAGTGGAGTAGAAGTAAAAATATTGACATTTTTAAATACTGAAGAACGTTAAAAAAAACGACTCAAAAATGTACTTGAGTAAATAAGTTACAGTACATTACACCACTGAGTAAATTAAAAAAAGACATACCGATCCTTACTATGTATCTGTGATCTGGTGGACTGATTGATTGATTGATTGATTGATTGATTGATTGATTGACTGATTGACTGATTGACTGACTGATTGATTGATTGAAATATTAATTAGAAGATATTAGAGATGCTTTTTTTTAAAAACCAAACCCAAAGACTCAGGAAATCATGGCAACGATGAATCTACTGTATTCCATATACTGTAGATAAAAACGAACACACCAAAGTTGGGTATAGTTCTAACTTCTTACTATACGTGCCATTTTCTAATTTGCCAGTTCTGCTGACGGCTTCCTCTCACGTTATCTGCGCTGCCATCTTTAAGGGTTTCAGATGTTCCCATTCCCACACACACACACCCACTAAACGTATAGAGTGCTAAGCTTTCTCCTCTATTATACCGTCTCTGACATTACTCCAATAGTTTTAACCATAGCTTTCAACTATTTGACAAGAACTTTGGGAAGTGCACTTATCAAAGCCAAATGTAAAAAAAAGCTGACGCATCCCTTCAAGTTACTGTTCCACTTGTGAGGATATAGCAAAGTAATGTAAGCTCTACTTTGATTTCGTCATTGGTTCTCAAAGCGGGGTCCTTGAAGGGGTACATTAAATGCATAGTAATCTAAAAGTGTAGGTAGACCAAATAACCTATTAAATTCAAAACAAACCAATCAACATCAATAACCTGTACATCGAAGCTATACAAAATGACCTGGCATTAGTCTACATACAAAATGCCACTGTATCTAAATGACATTTTAGCCTTTGCATAAGCCTGTAAGGTTGTCGAGGCAAAGCAAGTGCTACAGTGAGTGCTATGGGCTAAGGTGGAGTCTGAAGAGGTGAGTCTGAAGAGGTGAGTCTTCAGACTACGGTGGAGGCCAGGGAGAGAATCTACAGTTCTAACTGCAATGGGGAGTTTATTCCACAGTCTGGAGGCCAGGAGGGAGAAGAGTCTGGGATGAGTGGATCGTTGTCCTGGGGTTTTTAGAGAAGGCTCTGTCAGCTTCCCTGTGTTAGCTGATCTGAAGGTTTGATCAGGCTTTGAAGGTATGTGGCTTCCATACCTTTCACTGCTTTGAAGGCCAACATCAGTATCTTGTACCCATTCTTTGTTGATTGTGAGTCTATGGTGACTTGATGGGGTCCACGAGGCCGCCCATCAGTCACGACCGTATGCAGGTCAAGGCCCCAGGGTTCCCGCGTCTAATTTGCCCAGTTCTTCTCTCCCCCCACCTCTCAAAAGAGAGGCATGCAGCCATAATTAACGGGGCCCAAACAGCCAGGACATGCCGAAGCGGAGTCATTTAGTGGAGTGACTCGGGAGGAACGGCAAGGCAAATGAAAAGTAATTGCAATGGGAGAGTGGAGGAGCAGGCCTAGTGTGTGTCTGAGGCACTGATGTGATGACAGAGAGACACAGAGAGAGAGAGAGAGAGAGAAGAAAGAAAGGGAGAGCTAATGAAAGACAAATAAGTTAGAAGCAGAGCGAGAAGAACTCGAGATAAAGATTGATTGACAGGCGGAGAGGTTGTGAGTGACAGCTGGAGATACGGCAGTGGAAACCCAGATGTGCGAGAAAAAAGCTACAAGTTGCAAAGACTTTCTCTACAGGCTCTGAACAGTCTAATGGAGTTCGACTGTTGCCTGTGACGTTTAACATTGGTGGGCATTACCCGGGATGGTGTCACCCAGAGCCTTCTATTGGAGAGTCGCGCCAAAACCGTTCACTTCATGGGGCCAGGTCTTCTAGGCCAGTCAATCTAAGCTAAAAAGGGGCATGACCCAAAAAAAGGCCCCCCAAAAATCTTCTTCAAGTAGCATGTGAGGGGTCTAACTAGGGGGTTTTCATGATTCTGAATCCATTGCAAGCATTTTTTCCCCCTGTATAGTAAGTGAATGGACCCAAACTTGAACCCCCTGAATTTACCTTGATCCACTAAGAATATTTTGGACAATTTTTAACATGTGTTTTGGATGACCCTAAGGATCATAAAAAACCTTGAACCATTACTATTGCAATTTCTTTTGGGTCAAACCTCAGATTGACTGGACTATTCTACATACAGTGACAAAGCGCTGAACCGGACGTTTACAGAATGCATTGGAGTCTATGAGGGGGAAATGTGACATTTCGAGAACCACATGACCGGTGCCGTTTCTGACCCTGCATTGGCAGAACTCTCTAATACAAGGCTCTGTTGTCACCCAATGGAGTGAAGGACAAAAAGGTGTGTGCGTGTCAGTGGCGTAGATCTTTAGATTCCAATTTGGGAGGCTCTGCTTCAAATCTAAACTTCATGAGTTCTCAACTCTTAAATCTCGGGGGCCCAAAGCAAAACAATCAGGAAAGCTACAGTATATACTGTAGTTCAAACAAGCACAGCATTGACTTTTAAAAGTTGAACTAGTCGACTGTGCCCTAGAAAGAAAGGCACAACGCATCACTTTGCCAGCATCATTTACCCTCACCAATTAAGTGATGTGCTAATCTGTCATCGTTTTGCCACTCATTATCACTTCCTGGTAGCAATTGGGCGCATGATTGTCCTTGACATGCATTTATAGTTAGCCTTATAACTCCCTCTCCTCCCTCCCTCCCTCCCTCCCTCTAATCCCCAGGGGCGTCACAATGGGGGGAAAAGTGGGACTGAGTTACTAGGGCCCAAGGTGGAGGGGCCTTAATTATTTTATACTTTAGCTATTGAAAAATAGCAGATATACAAGCTCACAGCGAGCTTGTAGATCTGCTATTTTTATAAGTCGTGAAAATGTGTGCAAATCTTTGAATAAATGTATTGTCAAGCGAACATTTGTAACTCCAATATTGCTTCTGGGGGGTCGCTGGAACTAAAGATTTTGAGATGGGGGTACGTGACCAAAATACATATCATTTTTGGGGTCCTTCAGATGAAAAGGTTTGAGCACCACTGACATACAGTAGCAACATAGGCTTTTCAAAAAAAGAAATCTAGATTTTTCAAAAAATATCCCTAAAAATATATCTGGTCGTATATCTGCTATTTTTCAGTCGTTAAAGCACAAAATAACGCGTAATAATAGGGCCCAGAATTTGGTGCGACACCCCTGCCCTCTGTCATCCCCCTCCCCTCCTTCCCTTCCTGCACTGCCAGCCAGCTCTCCCTTTATACGTCCTTCTGAGTCCGGCATGCGTCGGATGAGAGGCGACCCTGGGGTCAACCGCGCTCCTGTTGCTGCAAGGCGCCAGCAGCCCAAACAAATTGGGGTCAGAGGAAGGTGGGAAGAGAGGTGTGTGTAGGCTATGCATGACACACACACACATGCTCACACACACACGAACAGAGAAGGTTGCATATCAAAGTCCATTTATCTGAATGAAGCGGTAACAAGATGAGGTCGATGGGGACAAAGCTCGTTTTTTAACGTTTTTTTTTCCTCCTGCGCCTGGTCAGAGAGAGACCGAGCAGACAGCAGACCGCATAAAAAGACGGAGAAAAGACATCAAAAGACACGATAAAGGTGAATAAAAGTAGAGTACAAAGGGAGTAAATGAACGAGCTAAAGTCTCACCATGCAGCTGAATGTATGTGTGCGTGCGCGACGCTGCGCGTGCGTGCATACGTGTGAATGTGCATATGTGCGTGCTGCGGTGGTGGGTGGATCACAGAGTGATCAGGTTACGACCTTGGCGAGCTAATTAAGAGAAAAGGCTGCCATTAAAAGGAATACGCAGTTGGAATGCGCTAGTGGGTGGTGGAGAGGGGGGCGGAGGGGTCAACGAGCCGGTTAGTAGCGGCATTAATGCATTTTTTAAATGCCTGATGTCCCTTAATTGCCATTTAAGGTTGTCATTAGCGATGGTTAGGAGACAGCCCTTTAGCCCAACATATGAAAGTAATAACAGCGGAGATGGGGCTAATAACTCGTTTGGCAGGAGCTATAACGAGGTTGACGAGGCGCTCTTTGACCATCACTCATCGTTTTTACGCATAATGACACCCACTTTCCCATCCGTCCTCGATTGCAGCCCGCGGAAAACCTACACTTTACCGGTATGTGCGACGGCTTCGCGTTATAATTGCCGATACTATTGTACTAGATCTGTCCGCGGCGCTCGCTGTTGCTGAATGATGGATGTGTTGGGGTTATACTTTGATGTTGTTCCTTTTTTTTCCTTGAAGTGTCAATCAATAATGCTTTAGCTGTGCGTGAAAATTGTATATAGAGTACCTAAAATGTAAGCGTAAAGAATTGTAGTACTTTCTTTTATGTTATTGCACCCCGGCTTGAAATAGACCTGCTCAAACACAAATCTACCGTAACCGTAAGCTCCCAGAAGACTTCATACGCTTTCAGCCGGAATACCCACCACTATCCATAATGCGAGGCGGCTTGTGTGATCTCTCATGTGTGCTGCCCCAGAATCTCTTAACCTTAGCCCCTATACTGGGAAGTCACGCCAAGTCCCCGCGCAGCCTGCACCATGATAAATGTATGACTCCTCCTAAAAAACCCACCCACCCGAACAACCCCAAACCCGCCATCATTCTGTTCCTCCCCTGGTGGCTAGACCTGGTACACCGCTTGATCTGTCTTCTCCCTCTCTCTCTCTCCCTGGAGACTGGTTTGACAAAAAGCACTCCGCATGTTCCCCACACTGATGATGGCTCTCCGGTCCTCCTCTACCTTACTGACCTTTTTCTGTCCCCAACTTTCTGCTTGCATGCCCTTCGTTATACGCTACCTTCTTTTTGGTCCCAGAGGGACCGGTACTCAATCCTTCCTTTCCTACCTTCCTTGGTTGTTACCGTTCCATCAAGTGTAAGGGTCGAGCAGTGGCTCAGGAGGTAGAGCCGCCGCTTGGGAACCCGGCAGGTTCCCTAGTTCGATCCCTGGCTCCCCCAGAGTTAGTGTCCTTGAGCAAGACTCTGAACCCCTAGTTGCTCCCGGTGAGCAGGTTGGTGCCTTGCATGGTTTCCTCTGCCATCGGTGTATGAATGTGTGTGTGGATGGGTGAATGTTATGCACAATCATTGCATAGCGCCTCGGATAAAGGCGCTATATAAATGCACCATTTACTATTTATTTTCTCCTTCGCTTACTTCCTTCCTTGTGAGGAAGAAATTAAGTATGTATAACCTTTATATTTGACCATCACTTATAATACTTCTAAGATTTTTCATGCAACAATGTCACAACTCTTTCTCGAGACATCACACGACAAAACGTGTGATGTCAAGGCTCACTTGGAGCCTACCTGCAGCCACGTTACCATGGCGAATGTAAACAAGGAAGTGGAATCGTCTATCTGTGCGTCACCGCCACCAGTGACATGACAGGCACACTACATTGTTTTAATATAGTTGCGCGTCCATCCGAATGCTGGATTAAATGTGAGAACGCAACAACATTTTGTTTTCTCTACAGACCGTTGTCGATTAAACGTGGCCTAAATGTAGCCAGACTCTCCCAGGGGAGAGTCTGGGAGTTGTACTTTGACTGACAGGTCCAGTCAGTAGCCACCAGCACATCAAAACATCGTCGGCAGAACAGCAAATACGTCTTTTCCAGACAGAAATTCTAAAGGTGCAAACTGTTGTTCGTTTTTAAGTTATGAGATGCCGTTGATTTCAGATAAAACTTTGCTTAATGCAGCTTATTTGCGATTTGTGAACTTGCATCGGACATGGAGTCCGCCATCTTTGTTTACAAAATGCGAGAGCTGTAGCAGCCGCTCGACCAATCAGGAGCGCTGTGAGGCGGGTCGCTCCAAATGCAGCCATTTGATTGGAAATTAGAAACCCAAGTTCTAATAAAGAGGCTCGATGGGAGGGACACCAGACCGAGAAAGGAAGCACATTGGTGATGACGTAGCTCGGGATGGCCTGCGAGGCTAGCGTAATGTACCCCCCCAGCCAGCGGCCCCTCGGTTGTGACTTACTATGTGAAGCTCCAGGTAGTCGCCCAGTCCCTTGGCGCTCTCCACCCTGACCAGCACGGCCTCCTTCAGCTGCGTGCTGAAGCCCACCGCCAGCCGGTCTGCCCGCGTGCTCGGCCGGTCGTTGGGCGGCCAGGTGTACGTGATGAGGGCTCCGCCTCTGCCGAAGATGTAGGTTGTCCCAGCTGTGGAGAAGAGAGGAGAGACCAGAGAGGAGAAATAAGGGGGTTAGCTCTTCAAAACCTGGATAGCATCAGTGTCACATTGCATTTGAACCACTCAGGTATTAACTCATACAGTGCCAGGCGACTTTTAGAGCAACTTTCTCACTATGGAGTTCCCTGCCAAGCGACTTTGGGCGACTTTTACTTAGAAAAAATAAATAAAAAAAATACTGATTTTCAGAACCATGTCCCAATACGTGATTTTAGAAACATGGCACGTGCAGCGCACACCAATATTTGGGGTGTTTTGCTGAAGTTCTGAATGTGTGTGTGCCAATCCATGCTTCATTTTATAGAAGTATCTTCTGAAGTTGTATTCTATTGCTTATCTGGCCAATTCAAATACTCATTCTTGAAATCATAACTGCTTTTTAGTTTGGAGATCACTTGACTAGCGTTTTGACGACTTTGTCATTCACGCCGCGGCCATCGCTACACCTCCCCTTTTATTTATTCATTTATTTTTGCAGATCTGCACTGATCTCAGACATAGCCCCTAAAGCAGGGGTGGGCAACTTTGATGATGGCGAGGGCCACTATATTTCCACCTTCACTCCAGAGGGCCACAATACATATTGCTACGTTCTACTTTGTCATTCTAGTATCACATACAATAGAAGCAAAAATAGCAGATCTACAAGCTCAAAACGCACCGCGCTGCGTTTTGAGCGTGTAGATCTGCTATTTTTGCTTCTATTGAATTGGAAGTCTTAATACTTTTTTGTTATTTCTTAATTGGAATCCTGAAATGTAACATTTTGATTTAATTTCAAACACATTTAGTTATATACTCATGTTAACTTTATGAACCTAAAATACAAATACATTGGACATAAAAAAAAATACATTTTAATACTACTATACTAGTCATTAAGCTACTAATATAGACTGATGGAATTAAAGCAGGTCATGATTAGAATTGTAACACATGTCTCTCCCCTTCTCCGCAGCCTCCACTGGCTCCCGGTTGCGGCCCGCATGGAATACAAAACACTGATGCTGACCTTCAAAGCAGCCAAAGGTATGGCTCTTCCATACCTCCAAAACCTGATCAACCCCTACACCCCCACCCGTGCACTTAGATCAGGCAACACAGGGATGCTGACAGAACTTCTGTCAGCATCCCTGTGTTGCCTGATCTAAGTGCACGGGTGGGGGAAGAACCCTCGCTAAAAACCCCAGGGCAAAAATCCACTCGTCCGAGACAGTTTGCCCTCCAGGCCCCCAAGCTGTGGAATAAACTCCCTGTCGCACTTAGAACAACGGACTCACTCGCTAGCTTTCGCCGTGGACTGAAGACTCACCTTTTCAAACTCCACCAAAACCCTTAGCACTACTGGAAAATCAATGTCCATACATGAAGCTAGTTAGCATTTGTTTTTTAGGTTTTTTAGAAACCTTTTTTATTATTTTATTTTTCTTTACAGATGATATTGTTTTTCTAGATAGATATTCATTTGCATTTGTTATATTGCTGTTGATGTACTGACATTTGTTTATTATTGTGATATTTTATCTGCTTATTGTAAGTCGCTTTGGATTAAAAGCGTCTGCTAAATGCCTAAACTGTAAACTGTAAACTGTAACAGCTGAAATCAATACTATATTCAGTATTCCGGTATTAACCTGCGGGCCGCATGTGGCCCTCGGGCCGCCAGTTGCCCATGTATGCCCTAAAGAATCCTCACTGAAATGTGAAATCAGACCCCAGGACTGAGAATTTTAACCCCCCCCTGACCACTTTAACAATTAATTTATAGGCTACTTTGGCTATTCAAAAATAGCAGATATACAAGCTCATAGCGCGGCACTTGGTGCCACGCCATGAGCTTGTATATCTGCTATAGATCTGCTATTTTTGAAAAATCATGAACATTTGTGCAAATATACATATATATTTTTTTAAAGTGAACAGTCTTTGCTTCTGGATCGGTCCCTCCCTGGAACAAAATATTTTGGGATGGGGGTCCGCGGCCAAATTATATATATAATTCTGGGGGTACTTGATTTTAAAAAGTTTGAGAACCACTGATATAGAAACATATAGTTTTTTCAGAAAACTGTTAGGATTTGGAAGACATTTATAGAAACGGGGGACTCAGTAAATGAGTTAGAGAGTGATGTTATATTCATTGGCTATTTTCCAAAAGTGCTAATGAGAAACAGCAATCCCACTAGGTTGAAGTCGGCGGCTAACTTTTTTTGTTCATTTATAATGAGGCTCGGCCGTGTCCTTAATCGGCCTGGTAGAAAACGCGGATGCCAGATGGAGAAACTCTGTCCGTATATACAGTAATGAACAACAGTCGTGGTTCAGTATTAGCAGAGCATGAAGTTGACAATAGCTGGGGAAATTGTAATCTGCAGAGCAAGTGCAGTTTTCTCTCCCCAGCTGTGCCGCATACAAACCAGCAGTGGTGTAAAGTAACCAAGTACATTTATTAAGTACTGTACTTCAATAACTACAATTTTGAGTTATTTGTACTTTACTTAAGTATTTCCAATTTCCGATACTTTTACTTCTATTCCTACATCTCGGATCCAAATATTGTACTTTTACTCCTCTATATTTATTTGAACACTTACACTTACTAGATTTTGATTATTATTACAAAATAGTCATTACCCACTTCCCCATTATACATTTCAGCCATTTGAAAATTGTACTGTAGATCTGCTATTTTCTAACTTTTTTTATATAATTTATACATTTGAAAACTTCTGCACAATGAGTACTTTCTACTTTTGGTACTTTAAGTACATTTTAATACTAATATTTTGTACTTTTACTCAAGTACATTTTGACATCCAGACGTTTACTTGCACAATAGTATTTCTATTGTGCAGTGTTGATACTTTTACTAAAAAGTATCAACTAAAAAGTATACATAAAAACACAACAGTAAAACATTTGAGTACTTTATCCACCACTGCAAACTAGGGCAAACTGACAAACTTTGGGTGCCTGGTCGCTCAGCCAGTTAGTGCACGGTCCATATGTTCCCTTGTGAACGCAGAGGACCTTGTCTCACATCTCCTCTCTCTCTGCACTTGTTATCCCGTATCTCTATTCTCTACATCAACCTATCTGGGGAAAAAAGCATAAAATATGAAAAAGAAATGTTTAAAACTGACAACTTGGCCAGCCAGAGTAACCTATGAACGCTCCTCGGATCTCCCAGTGAAGGGTTCTTTCAAGTTCAACCCTACAAAATATGTCTGCCTCGAAGGGGGAGGTGAGCCCGAGTTCTGGGCCAACAGTCACACAGTGTCGAATGAGAAGTGACAGGTGACGGGGCGCCACGGCTAGCCGCTCACCGCTCCCCGCGGTCAGCGTATAGCCTCTGTCTGCCCTTATAATAAAAACCGAACCGACTTGACTTAATACGGAGGGAAATGCATGCGTGATCTATGCTCACGTTCATCTAACAGACACAAGAGCTCATTTTGTCGGGTGGAAACCTTGCCTAACCTTATTTTTTTTGTTATAATTTTAAAAATGATTTAAAATTGCGAAAATAGCCGATCTACAAGCACACAACGCCTCGCGATGTGAGGCGTTGCGCGCTTGTAGATCTGCTGTTTTCACTACTTTTGTGACACTTTTGTATGATGAAGTAGAGCCTTAATTTATGAAAAAAAAACATACACATTTGAAACTTGGAGATACAAGGTTTCTGTCTGACAGTAACGATATAACTGCTTTTTTTTTTTATGCCCTTCACGAGCGAGGCTCCTCGCCAGAAAACAGAGGAGAGGAGGGAAAAGTGCGTGTGTGTGCGTGCGTGCATGCTGAATGCAGAGCCAAGGCCCCATCAAAGCACATCCTCGTCTCCGGGGGAAGAGTGGAAGACGCACCCTGGCTGACTCACGCCGAAAAAGATGCACGCGGCGGCGAAAACGCTCAGTTGTTCATTTAACTCTGGGAGAGTAAACGCTCTCTCTGTCTGAGTCAAATGAACTCGGAGGCTTTTTACTGTGTGCACCGAAATAGAAGACGTGAACTATAGCTGTGCCTTTTAGTTTTTGAGCAACGCTGATTACAAAAAGGGCTGTTAGCCATTTGGAAATCGGAAGATATGAGTTGGCTCCCCATCATCCTCACACATCACTCTCGCTCTCCCTCCCTGCCTCTTTCTTTCCTTCCTTCCATCTCTCTCTCTCTCTCTTTCTCTCTCCCTTGCCTCCCTTTCCCACCCTCTCCCTCCCTCTCCCTCCCTCCCAGTGGAGCTAAGCCCTCCGCCTTGGCTCCGCTTGCTTTCTGGCGGCTATATTATTTTAGCGCTGACTAATTATCGCAGCACGGCGTAGGAGAGAGAGAGCTATAAAAGAGGTTGGGGGGCGCCGGAGGAGATGAGGAGGGAGGAAATAAGGAGAGGATAGGAAAGGGAGGAGAAGAGAGAGAGAGAGAGAGAGAGAGAGAGAGAGAGAGAGAGAGAGAGAGAGAGAGAGAGAGAGAGAGGGATGCGCAGTACAAGGCAGTAGAGAGGATGCAGGAAGGAAGTTGTAGGTGTTTTTTTTTTTTGGTACAGAGTGCTGCGGGTGAGCAGCAGCAGCAGAGCTACTGGAGACTCTGCAAAGACAGACGTGAGGTGGAGCTGATATCTAAAATGGCCGACAGACAGAGCAGGAGGGGATCCATGTTGTTGCAGAGTATAGAAGACTAGGAAGAGGCAAATACTGTAGCAACACACAGACACACTAGAAGTGAGTCTCACACAGTCAATATATCGTCAGGTTATTGATACGCTGAATGCATGTCAATGGGATGAGGGGGTGCAGTATAGTCACTGTCGGGAAGAAACCTTGTATCTCCAAGTTTCAAAGTTGTGAATTTTTTCGTAAAGCTTCATCGTACAATCTACAAGCACACCACGCCTCGCGGTGTGAGACGTTGTGTGCTTGTAGATCGGCTAGTTTGACTACTTTAAACAACAGCTTTGGCCATACAAGGTTTCCACCAGACAACTGTATAGGCTATATATAGGCCTATATCAACACTTTAAGTATGAACAGTGCACTAGCATCCCTGTCCTGGGCTTGTCACATTCAGCAGAAATAGTTGATCTTCGGTGAAAATAGAAGTTCTACAACAATCTCACATTGTGTCATGAGCTTGTACTACAATACATAGGCTATTTTCAGCAAAGTGTTGGTGTAGTGCAGGGTTCCCCAATTAGTTTTCCCCAAGGGCCGAATTATGTCTAGGGTACCAAGCCGAGGGCCACAACATTGAATTATGTCTAGGGTACCAAGCCGAGGGCCACAACATTGAATTATGTCTAGGGTACCAAGCCGAGGGCCACAACATTGAATTATGTCTAGGGTACCAAGCCGAGGGCCACAACATTGAATTATGTCTAGGGTACCAAGCCGAGGGCCACAACATTGAATTATGTCTAGGGTACCAAGCCGAGGGCCACAACATTGCAGGGGACGACGGTGGCGTTTCCGCTACTCCAGCGACAGTTCAGATATCGTCGTTGTCGGGTGAAAACATTGTATGTCCAAAACCGTTTGTTGCGTGCTTGTAGATCTGCTGTTTTCACTACTTTTGTGCGACGGCCTTGTATGATTTGGGAAAGAGCGTACAAATTTGGAGATTTCCACCTGACAACGATGATACACTAGTGTTGTTGCTGCTCTTAAACCACCATTATTACTGGGGTTGGTGGGGGCCAGACAGTAGCCCCCCACGGGCCGCAAATGGCCCGCAGGCCGCCTATTGGGGAACCCTGGTGTAGTGGAAGAAGGGTAGGGGACCAATATAGCCCCCTAACTCCGGTCATATAGCCTAAACTACACTAGCTAGGGCAAACAAAAATTGTCTGTTTTGGTAGCCCCATTCCCATTAACTAATTTACTACCAAGATTGTTTTTTCGACTTTGGTCGCTCCCCACAACACTTTTTTTTGTTGTTCTTACCTTTTAAAAGTAGTCACAGCATATCCATCGCTATTACAGTAAGATCCAGTATATCTGACAAAAGACTGCTTGTCAATCCATCAAACCATTCCAGAGATACAAGCTAACTAGTTAGCACTGTTTATACTGCAGATGCTAGGCAGGATCAGGAAACAGAGAAATGTGTGTTTTCCTGCTAAATTTAACATGGGAGCCAAGTCACCTTATTCCTATCCTATCCTCTCCCAGGATGTAGGGCCAAACACCTGGGCTTGGGGAAACACCTACTGTAGGAAAGTGGTAAACAGGAAACTCAATGATGTTGGGTGAAACCTGTGTTGCCACGTCTGCTTATAATAAGCAATTTGTGTCTTTCCTTATTCCTGGCCCTCCCTAGAGAGGGCCAGGAATAAGGTGAATAGAGATACGTTTTTTTTTATCCCATCTACTTACTTTTTCCGGTTCAAACCAGACCAGGTTCTTTTAGAGCAGATTTTAATTAAATGAAATAGAAGATAAATCTGATATATCAAGCTTGTCAATGGTAGTGGGGGCTTATAAAATAATCCTGGCATATCTACAGTAGTCAATGGTTGTGATGAAACACAAATGAAAAATAACTAATCAAATTGTAAATGTAGGATACAGAATTGCACCTTTATGAAGAAAAAGAGTATAGGCTTCAGCTCAGCATACTCTATAGCCATTTAACCTATGTCGGGTTCATGGTTAAAATGAACAAAACAAAGGCAAAAAAGTCTCTTCTTCATCAGTTAAATAAACAGACCACCAGCACTAATGGGAGGTACAAAATAAAATAAACTGTACTTGTGTGTGTGCGTGCGTGCGTGCGTCAACGCAGCGCTGATTATCACTTCTGAAAGACATTTGATCTTTCAGTCAAAAAATAATATTCTGGAACTCACTTTTACGGCAGTATTTTGTCATCGTAGCTACTGTGCTGTACCTGCCCATGTTCAGTTGTAGTATAATTATTCCCACGAGGAGACATAAAAACAATAAAGAGGAGAAATGGGTTGACACGCGTCTGGGGTCGGAGTATGAAGTACCATTAACTGCTGTCTATTGTTTTCCTTCAGTAGGCGGTACTGCACTGGTACTGAGAGACACCAGCCTGAGTTCAGCTCACGCAGGATGCTCACAATGCAAGCGCTTGTAGATCTGCTATTTTCAAAAGAATGGATCTGAAAACTTGAAACGGGACATTTTGCATAATGAATACTTTCAACTCTTGGTACTTTGAGTACATTTTGATGCCATTGCCAATGCTTTTGTACTTTTACTCAAGTACATTTTGAATTCCTTACTTTTTCTTGTATCATTTCTAGTAGAGTATTTCTACATTGCAGTATTGATACTTTTACTTAAAGGGATATTTCACTTTCAAAAAAAGGCTTTTGTGACCACTCTGGACATATTTTAAGTTGCTTGATTCAGTATTTAGATATTTAATATTCATTTTATCAGACAAGCAACTTAAAATGTACAAATGTTTAAAGTGTACAAAATATATATCCCTTTAAGTAAAACATTTGAGCACTTTTCCCGCCACTGCTGTCAACAGCCATTCTGTGAACCGTCGAACATCGGTTTTCTTTCCTTAACACCTGGATCAACTTCAGTGTCTCCTCTTTAGCAGTAAATACAGTGCAGTATATACAGTATATGAGCGCACGCACAGACACGCTCGCATTCAATGAAGACACATCACTTTAGTGCTGTCACATGCGTGTAGGGATCATTCTGCCTTAATATAATTGCAGCAATATATAACTCCTATAGGCCTCAACCTGGCCCGGGGGAAGATATGGCTCTAGCTCATGCTGATTGGTCAGCTGCCGTATAATCCCCAGGGAGAATATGACAGCTGACTAATCAACGCAGGTTTATCACTCTCTCGGTCCTTGCGTATGTGATGAATGTATGTATGTGTATACAATATCAGGGACGTGCAGAGAATGTTACAGAGGCAGGGGCTGACATTTCTAAAAGGGCCTTTTGGTGAAAATATTGAAAATATGGCTATTTTCGGTGTGTGGTACCAGACTGAACTAAGCATTATCAAGTCAATACTGGAGATGTGGCGTAATGGCATGGATTTCTACACAGAGAGGGCCATTGTTTCAACATATGATGCTGCTTTCAAGTTCAGGATAGTTTGGACGAGGAAATTCTCTTGAATGCTGCCTTTGGGTATGGCATGGAAAGAGGGCATATGCATTTCTTTCACCATAGTGAAAACTGCATTCATGGTCTGGAGAAGGCACTTTCTACAGACAAGGGCAGGGGCTCAAGCCCCCTTTGATGTCTATGTGTGCACGTGCCTGTACTGTCATGGTGGAAACCTTGTATGTCCAAATTCCTTTTCAGGAACTGAAAATAAGAATGAGTGTTCCAATGATGAACAGAAGTTACATTTTAGGATCAGAATCAAACAGGTGTAAAGAAAGGGGTGAAATTTGTTATTTTGTGTGGGAAAAGAAGCGCTTAAATATTCATAAAAGCCGCATTGCCGTTAAACGGGAAAGACAGTATACAGATTAATGTAGGATTGCAGAAAGTGCAACATGAGGAGGACAAAGGGACATTGTTAATCAGTCGAGTCTCATTCAGTATCACTATTCAACAGTATAATTAATGGTCTTGGGCATTTAAGCTGATGCTCTTAGCTGGAAAAACGTAATTACATTGTCTGCTGCTCTGCTCAGAGAAACCTGAGACAGCAGACAAGGCTATGTTTGGCGCCGAACCCGTAGCCTTTGTGCCACACACAAACTGCAAATCACTAATCGACCACAATCAACATAATACGACAATTATACATACTTTGTAAAATGTTTGATTGTGACATTTGTTGGCCGATTGTGACAATAGCCTACATATTTAGTCAAATGTTTGATTGTGACAATAGTTGGCCGATAGAGGGTAAAAGTGAATGGAAAACAAAATGACAAATCAAGTGGTAAATCGAGTGGCAAAGTGAGTTTAAAGTCGTTTAATGCAATCAGTTATTCTTTGTTCCTGCATAACTTCCAGGTATGATGATGATGTCACACACATACCCTCTATTGTCAAATACTGTATATTTTGTCAAAATCTTTGATTGTGACAATAGTTGGCCGATTGTGACAATATGCATATTTTGTCAAATCTATGATTATTTTCTTTATTTAAGATTTGTTTTTGGGCTGTTATGCCTTTATTGGATAGGACAGTAGACTGACAGGAAATCGGGAAGGCCATGTGGCAAATGTCCTTTGCCGCAAGGAATCGAACCGGTGACGCCGCCAGGCATCCATGCCTATGTGGCAAAGTGGTATGCGCCTGGACCAGTAGGCCAGTGGGCGAACCCCTTCAATTGTTTTCTATTGAAGTGTCTGAATTGTCTGACATCTGAATTGTCTGCCATTATTACTGCACTGTAGGAGTTTGTTAATTTGGCACAATTTGTTCTAATGACACACTGACAGTTACGGGATATCACTTTGTTCATTTATTGTTTCCTAATCCTATTTGTTTGATGCCAAGCTCGCCATGCATGCATCGCCACCAGAATACACAAACGGGGAGTTATTATCGCTGCATTTCTAATGGATGTTCTCGCAGCAGCAGCTGAGTCAATTAACACCCAAACTCCTGTGGAGCGTCTGCCATATGCTTTTTGTGTCCCCCAGGGGAGTTTCCTGTCTGTAATACATGTGAGTCGAGCAACGAAGAAGTCGCGTGGCTTCTTGCGATCGTCTCTCGGGAGAGAAACTTGTGTATAGCGGCGGATGACAAGGTGTAAAGTTATCACAGGCAAAAACAATACTAGCCCATTAAGACTTTAACTACCAAGACTCCCTAATCGGGAGATAAGCGACCGCTAGGTCGCATGTATACACGCAGCCTCATGGTGGCGCTAGAACAGGGGCGTGTGAGAAATCAGCAGGTGGAGGTTGTGGATTGACAGCCAAGGAGTGTGTGTGCAAAGTTTGGCATGGATAGGGGCAACGGTGCCGGAGATAAAGAGTAGGGCCAAAAGTGTGACGTGACGTGACGTGACGGACTGACGGACAGCCGGTGGAGCTTTTCGCGGCACTCAGCGCTGCAAGCTTGTAGATCTGCTCTTTTTTTAAATAGTGACGTTTTTGCAAATCTTTGAATACCGTATACATATTTTTTAAAGTGAACATTTGCTTCTGGGTGGTCCCTGGAACACAACATATTTTGAGATATGTATTCTTGAAGGTCCTTGACATGAAAAAGTTTGAGAACCACTGATTCAGAAGAAGGATTTCTAAGACATGTATAGAATCGGGTCAAAATATTCAAAGACTGTTCACGATTTTTCAAAAATAGCAAATCTACACGCTCGCAGCGCAGCACCGAGCTTATATATCTGCTATTTTTTAATAGTTAAAGCATAAAATTATTAAGTCATAAAGCGTTCCAGGTCTTAAGGAACTATAGAGACTAACTACATGTTCCTTGTACTTCCTGTCTCGACAATACATACCCTGCACCTTTATTGTCTATATCTCTGCCTATGTCTCTGCGGAGGAGGTGTGAGTTTTGCTTTGATTAGTCCTGCTGTGACAACCACCTACCACAGTACCTGATGCCGTTGATATTTCTGTGTGTATGTGTGTATGTGTGCGTGCGTGCGTGTGCGTGTGCACGTGCACAGATTAGGGCCTGAAACAGTTATCACATAATCGCCTGATCACAATGAATTGAGATAATATATGAGATAATACATAATAGATTATATTTTGCATAATAATATCTAGAATCGTTTTCCTTTAGTCTGTGTAAAGACAGCTGGATGGAATTAATAGAAATGTCATAATTTCCATTACTAATAAATGCCATTACTGAACATTTTACATTTGGCCATTGTACATTATTTATTTTAATTATTAGAGCCTACCGGTCACTGTCAGTTATTTCCAGAGGTGTAAAGTAACTAAGTATTTACTTAAAATACTGTACTTAAGTACAATCTTGAGGTATTTTTTTACTTTACTTGAGTATTTCCAATTTCCAATACATTTACTTCTACTCTACTCACTACATTTCTTATCAAAATATCTACTCCACTACATTTATTTGAAAACTTTAGTTACTAGTTACTTTGTAGATTGCGATTATTAGGACAAAACATACATTAACCACATTCAGCCCTTTATAGATCTCAGCCATTTAAAAATAGACAATCTACAAGCTCTCAATGTGTTGCGATGCGACACATTGTGAGCTTGTAGATCTGCTATTTTCAAAAGATTTGTGAGTACTTTTTCCACCACTTGTCATTTCTTTTGTATTTCAGTGTTTAGGTATTTAATTAATCCCTGTGGGTAGCATTTGTTTTTGTTTTAAAAAGCCTAAAAGACAAAAGGCTTTGAATGCCAAAAACAATTAAATCATTAAAAGCGCAATTACTTTTATGACAATTAATCGACTTCTCCCCAATGCCTCAAACCATCTACTCTCTAATGGCAGGCAGGGAAAGAGGGAGAAAAAGAAAGGAGAGAGAGAGAGAGAGAGAGAGAGAGAGAGAGAGAGAGAGAGAGAGAGAGAGAGAGAGAGAGAGAATGGATGGTGAGCTACAGTAAAGAGTATAGATCTATTAATTAAAGGAAAGGTTACAGTTTACAGTATACAGCAGGGGTCTTCAACGTTTTCAGGCCAAGGACCCCTTAGATGAAGAGATTAAGCATGGATCCCCACAACCTGTTCATAGATTCCATATAGTTTCATTGTTTGACAGCACAATCATCAATGTATTTTGGATTCATGTAAATTTGTGTTTTCAGATATTTAACCACTTGAACCGTCTTAATAATCTTGACCTTTCACTAATTAGACTGCTCTTTTTCCCCTCTACACCAAACCTCTTAGCTGACAATGCGCTGCGAGGCGTTGTGAGCTTGTAGATCAGCTATTTTCGGCTGATGTTCTCAGAATATGGACACAGTTTAAGGGGTTAATCTAGAAAGGATTTGGGGGACCTCCTGTAGTAACTCTGAGGACCCCCTGTTGAAGACCCCTGGTAAACAGTATTCACATGATGAATTCACATATGAACTGTGAGATTTGACTCTGAACCTACTTCCCAACCTGAACACAAGCATTGAATTGGTTGAGGTCAGAACAAAATGGACACCTGAAAGAAACCTGTGTTTACAACAGCAAAGGCCATTGATCTGAACACTACTGCTGTAGTTCACTCCTCACATCAAAGACAGCCTCACCCTTGCCGTGTTCAAAGCCTCCCTGAAAACCCACCTTTTCAGACTCGCTTCCCCTGCCTAACTCAAATAAAATCTCCCCTTTTACTTTTAGCTTAATGTTTCTAGCCTTGAACCTTTTTTCTCTGCAAATGAAGCTGTTTAATTTGATTTGTTTGACTTTGGGTACTAAGAAAAGTCCTATATACGTTTGATGTAATTATTATTACCAGTAAGACTCCCTATCGGGAGGTAAGCGACCGTCACGTCGCATACACAAACTTTAGGAGGCGATCGTAGCCAAAGAGGTGGTACCATAGTTTTGTACTTGTTCTGTTTTATATGTGTCTATGGAGTTAAAACGGACCCCCGGGTGGAGTTATAGGGTGTAAATTTGCCTTCCCTGTGTATTTTTGGTTACTTCCTGATAAAGCTGAAAGCCACTGTATCAAAAGGCCTGATCGAAAAACACAGATCTAATGACATCATAAAATCATCCCCTCCCCTTACCATACACAGCGCAGCGACAAAGATCTCCCCACCCCACCCATATTCCCTTTCCTGAACACAGGCAAGTGTGTTTCTCTAGATGCTGAGCCAAACTAGATGCACTGCAGTGGCTTGGAAACCCTAGACTCGGAGGTGATGGGCAGGTATGTTGTTACCCCTGCACGACCTACACCTAATTACAACACAATCTCACTCCCGAATCAATGGTCGACGCTCGTGCAACATACCGAATGACCCAACATCCATTGCATTGCGTGTTGACGAGGACAGAATCCTAACCTATTTCTTCCGACCCTATCGGTATGCAAACGGAACAGCGCTCAGTCAGCAGAAGCAGAGACGTTGCACTGATTTAAATTGGCGACTTGGCGCTTGCACCTCGCTCGATCGTACCTCACAGGGCTCGTGTTTTAGAATTTGTTTTCAACGTTTCTAAAGGCAACAACCTTGCTTTCTTTCACGTCGACTTTCCGTCATCGGTTACGTACATGACTCGGACATTCTGAACGCTGAAAATGAATGCCGAATTATGGTCCCATTCATTTTAAAATCAATGATAAAGTCTGGCATATTTCTAGGGCTTCTAATGGTTCTACCAAGCAAAGACTCGTCCTCGCTGCGGTTGCAGTCAATAGCAGTCGTTTTCCGGTTCAATTTCCGGGACCGGAAGTTCAAAGATGGCGGATCTCAATTTGCCAAAAAAGTGGCTTCAAAGCGGTCTGTAGAAACCAACAGGGCTGGCTTTGTCCATTCGTTTCACAGTCTAGGGTTCATACAATGAATAGACACCTGTACACTGCCTGTACTGTAGGGAGTATGAACCCCTATTAGTCTATGTTGTTGGGCAGGTACACTACACTCCTGTGCCACCAAAACACCCTCGGAGAAAGTTTCAGGCCAGGAATTACAAGCTGGGAGGGAGGGCCGTTCATGTGGATATCGCCTATTCCGATGTTGGAATCGTCCCCAGTTCCCCCGCTTGGCACCGAACGCGCCATTAGACAGGAAATAAGGGAAGGGCTGGAGGAGGAGTAGAGCGAACGAGAGAATGAAACTGCATCAAGGAGATTAAATGCGGAATGTGCGCGTGTGCGCGTGCGTGTGCGTTCTCCAGAGACCCAACAGACCCTGACCAGAACAGATTCTCTCTCCCCACCTTTCACTTGTTGAAAATGTGCAAGTTAAGAGTAAATTACCCACAGTCTCTGGGACTCGTCGACAGACCAAAACAGCCAGTCGGAAAGTATGGATTTCTCTGACCTTCACTCTCGGAAGCTCCGCTCTAATCAAGCAATCTGCTCGCACCACTTCCAGTGGAATAATAACAGTGATGCAAATGCTCCGTTGCGCCCATTTGCTCCGCGTCGCTGGAGAAAAAGTCACTAATATTTATTACTTTTGTCCAATTAGCTCGGGCGCCATCGATCCGGCTAATCAATTCCACCTGGAGGCTCCGGGACTCGGCGGGGCGTTGGACGGTGAGCGTCAAGCGATACATCAAAGACATGGTCGGTACGCCCCGTAATTATTATTTCCATTCATGGGGGCGCGCTTTGGTAATTTGGTCGGAGAGGGGAAAATAACTGCCAGTTTGCCACGTGCGCACAGATCCAGGAGAAAAGAATAACCTATTTACACCTGGAACACATTATTAATTTAACCCAGGGGTCTTCAACATTTTCAGGCCAAGGACCCCTTAGCTGAGAGAGAGATGAAGCAGGGACCCCCAGATTCCATATACTGTAGTTTCATAGTTTGACAACACAATCAGTGTATTTTGGATTCTTGTCAATTTGTGTTATCAGATATTTAACCACTTGAACCGTCAATACTTAATAAACTTGACCTTTCACTCTGTACTTAGTGTGCTCTTTTTTTTTCCTCTACACCAAACCTCTTTAGCAAAAAAATAGCCGATCTACAAGCTTGCGCTTGTAGATCTGCTGTTTTTGGCTTGCGCTTATAGATCTGCTGTTTTTGGCTAAAGTTCTAAGAATATGGACAGTAGTTCAAGCGGTTGATATAAAAGAGAAAAAAGGTTTCTATCACACAAAGATTTGAAGTACCCCCTGTAGTAACTCTGAGGACTCCCTAGGGGTCCCGGACCCCCTGTTGAAGACCCCTGCTTTAACCATTATTGTATGCTTCAGCAGAGATATGGCCTGGGCCACAGGGTAGTGGTCCAGGCACCTAGGCCCTTGCAGCGTCGCAGGTTTGAGTCCCGATCCTAGCGACCTTTGCTGCAAGTCACCCCCCCATCTCTCTCCCAGTTTTCTGTCAGCCTACTGTACACCTATCAATAAAGGCAGAAAAAGCCCCCCCCCCACCAAAAAAAAACAACAACAAAAAAAAAACAGTTAAAAAAAAGCAGATATCCAAGCTCACAGCGCAGCATGAGAACATTTGCGCAAGTCTTTGAATATTTTGACCCGATTCTATAAAAGTCTTCTAAATCCTTCTAAGGTTGCAGCGCTGCACTCAGTGGCCGCGCTGTGAGCTTGTATATCTGCTATTTTTTAACAGTTAAAGCATAAAATAATGGTTAAAGTGGTTAAAATCGAGTGACACGGAGGCAGGTCTAAAGGGAATAATCAGAGACGACTGGTGAGTCACAATGGTAATGAAAAACCTATTGATTTTTATTCTTCATCTTTCTCGCTCTCCCTCTCTCTCTCTCACCCTCTCTCTCGCATTTTCTGTTATGCAGGGGCAAAGGGAGAAGTGCCTGTTTGGGATTGAGTTAATCATTTTGGGATGGCTTCTTTGTGAACAGCCATTGATTCGGGCCGGTGGATTCTAGGCCACTGGCGTCCACTCACTGCAGGCGGGGGATAAACAGGTCACGTCGGCGAGGCGGGCGCGCGGACGCCGCAATTTCTCACGCGGCCCCGGCGAACAATGTTTGTCAAAGCCGGCCTGCCCACAGAGGGCTCCTGGGGATTCACAAACATGAAAAGCCGGCGGAAAATAGGCTAGTGAACTGAAAAGCGCAAAGAAACGGAGAGAGAGAAAAAGGCCAATATTTGGAGGCAAGAATGACATGACACACACACGAGCGCTCACACACACGCTCACACACACCCTCACACACCCAGCTACACTCACACAATGCAGACACACACACACACACACACACACACACTTGCAAGCTCTGGTCATCCCGAAACGCGGACCTCCTTTCGTTCAATAACTCAATAACATACAGACGGCTCCTGCAGCCTGCATGTGGGCCTATTATTGCATCAGCACAGGCCTCTTCTTTGAAGTTGTTAAGGAGAGAGACAGCGCTATTGATTCCTTTTAAACAAGCGCACACAGAATGTCTTTTTTTGTGTGTGTGTGTGTGTGTGTGTGTTGGCTGCTCCATATGCTTCAGATTCAGATGGTATTGATGGTGGGGAGGGAGGGAGGGAGAGAGAGAGAGAGAGAGAGAGAGAGAGAGAGAGATGAGACATTTACTGTACCAAAAGTTTCTTCAAAAGGTTCTTTGAAGCGGCAGAGTTTGCACACAAACACCTTGACGGGAAGTCGGGCGGAACGCACACACCTCTGACTCACTCGTTATGCTCCGTCTCTCTTTCTCTCGCCCCGGCCTCCCACACACACACACACGCACAGGCACACGCACACACACACACACACACAGTTGGCGTTCAGCCAACTGGTCAGGGCCTACAGCCACAAAGAAGACAGCTAGGAACGGCGTGGGAGGGCCAAAATATCCCTGCCCTGTTGTGACATACCTGGAGAGAGAACACTAGCTGAACACTAGCTATCAGCAATTAAGTTGACCTATTTGAGGCCGTCTTCTCACTGAGCAGAGAGGAAGGTGGTTGTAAACCTGTGAACCCTGTTGTGTTGTATCCTTCTCGAATTCATGTGGCGAACATTTGGCAAAGAAAATAGACAATTTACAAGTTCACAGCGGCGAAGAAATCTGGTGAAGAGGAGTAAAAAAAAAAAGACCCCTCATCACACTGGTTCTCAACCTGTGGGTCAGGAGGACCCCCAGGGGGGGGGTCCCCAAATTATTTTGGGGGGTCCTCAGATGATTGGCTTAATGTGCAACATTGTTTTCTCACTCAACAGTAAACAAACCAACACACATTATAAGTGTATAGAGGGTATCTATCTGCACATTTCTAAAATGACAATTTAAGGACTTTTAAGACCCTTTTAATACCTGTAAAATACAACATTAAACATTGGCCATATTGACAAATATATTAGGGGCAGAAATTGTGAAAATAGCAGATCTACATGCTCACAACGTGCGTTGTGAGCATGTAGATCTGCTATTTTCACAATAGAACTGTGTTATATAACATGTAATGCCTCAACTCAGTGCTCATCAGGGTGGGGGGAGGGGTCACCAGTTAAAATATGATTATTTTGGGGGTTGCAGCCTGAAAAGGTTTAGAACCACTGTCATATCAGACAGTGTTAGGAGGTATTAGAGCATGACCTTCAGATTTTGACGATGGTCTGAAATGTCCTCACTCTGTCACTTTACTTTCACCACGTCACTTTTTTCACTTTCAAAAGTAAAATACTATATCGAAGCCTATGTTGTTGTTGTTTATGGATCCTCAAGTAATACCACTTCCCTTGTCAAACAGTAGTGGTCAGACAAAAACAAAACAAAAAGCTTAGTAGGAGAACAATGGAATTACTGACTGTTATCTGTGGATTTACTGCTTTGATCATGTCTCCCCTTCAATATATATATACTGACACTCCGTCTGAACAACGTTCAAAGACAAAGTGAACAACATCGGACCGCCGCAGTGGGAGAAGCTTGACCCGTGGATTTGGAACCCGGATGAACTGTCTCATCTGACTCCTACGTTTGACATTCCATTTCTGCCCGCTTTAGCTCACCCCTGCCTTTTGTTAGACCTCTCCCTGGTGCGCGGCGTGCCCCCCTGACCCGGCGTGCCCAAACCCTGGCAACCACTGCCACCCCCCGCCAACCCTTTGAGCCAAACGCGAACGAAAATAAAAGCCTGGGCGCCGAGGCTACGCAGGCCCTGACCCCGCACCACCTTCAATAAAACCACGGTTGCTTTGCAACTCAAAATACTGTGTCCTTCTCATTCTGTACTGCCATATGCCACAACGCACACAGTCACACACACACACTCACATAATGCCCGCATGCCATGCGCGCCGTCTAACAACCTTGTCGCTGTCACTCTTCCCGTGCCCCCGATAGCTGTTTGCCCGTATGGCTCTGTATAAGAAAATACAGCAATAGCAGCCCTGAGATTGGGTGCGTCTAGCGTGGAAATAGCCGGTGCGCTCTCTCTGATGGGACTGGGTAATATGCCCGCTGTATCTATCTCTTTCACAAGATTGCTATTTGCAGAGAGAGAGAGAGAGAGAGAGAGAGAGAGAGCAGGGACGTGCTGGCCATTGGGAAAAGCGGGACAACTCCCGAACGGCCGGTTCATTCCCCGCCGGTCCAGGCCGGCCATTAGGAAAAAATTAAAAATCAAATGTCAGCCATTTTCGTTCCATTTTGGGGGCTGGACGGCCAACAAAGTAAATAGTCACTGTCGGGCAGAAACCTTGTTTCTCCAAGTTTCAAATGTATATAAATTTTTTCGCAAAGCAAAGCCCTGCTTCATCATACAAGGCCGTCGCACAAGAGTAGTGAAAACAGCAGATCTACAAGGTGCGAGGCGTTGTGTGCTTGTAGATCGGCTGTTTTCACTAGTTTAAATCATTTTTAAAATGATAAATACAAAACAAACGGTTTTGGACATACAAGGTTTCCACCCGACAACAACGAAATATAACTCATGTACAGTAATTGGCCCACTGGCTTGTCACTTGTCATGATCTGAAATGGCAAATCTTTGAGTAGCAGCAGCGCTATAGAGACAGATCTCTCTCTATAGCGCACAATGAGGGCCTCTCCACCTTTTTTTTCCCGGGCTGAATCAGGGGCCCAGCATGTCCCTGGGTAGAGGAGAGGAGAGGTGGGTCGGTTGGCGGGCGGCGAGATGGCACTTTGAGTACAACATCTGCACGTCTATTTATGGACGGCGCCCGTTGTGTCAGCGCCAATTTTTGTTAACACGTCTTACAAAAAAAGAAAAACGCGGCCCATTCTCCCAGATTTGAGGATCTATGGACAAAAAACAAACAAACACTTTCTCTGCATGAAACCAAAGCTCCACAGTAGCACTTCTGCCAAAGAGGAATCCTCTCTTTCTTGCCAAGGGAGATGTTAGGTATCCATGTGTGTGTGTGTTATATTCTCTGATCTGTGTAGGTACAGTAAATGCTCCACCAACGCACCTGTCACAAAGATGTTATAATTAGCAGTGGTGGAAAAAGTACTCATATTGTGTACTTATATAAAAGTATCAATACTGCAATGTAGAAGTACTCTGCTAAGTAAGTAAATGTCCGGAATTCAAACTTTACTTGAGTAAAAGTGCAACGATAATGACTTACGTACTGTATGTCTAAGGTCCCTTTCTCCTGAGGAAGAAATTACAGTATATCATGTTATTATGATTGGTATTATGTAACCTTATTTCCATATTATGTTGTTAATTTATGTTATTCATGATTGCGCCCTATGAATACATTATATTTTACATCATGTCAAGAGAAAAGACGTCTCTCCTGATACAGTATAGCTATTGTTTATGGTACAGCTTGTCCTTGTAACATGACAGAATAATAATAACCACGGTTTGATTCCTTGTGCTCTTGGCAGAATTACTGTATCACAGGCCTGTGCATACTTAAGGTTTGTGTTAAAGCAGTGGTTCTCAACCTGTGGGCCGGGACCCCCAGGGGGGTCCCCAAATTATTTTGGGGGGTCCCCAGATGATTAACTTAATGTGCAACATTGTTTTCTCACTCAACAGTAAACAAACCAACATAACGTTTAAGTGTGTAGAGGGTATATGCACATTTCTAAAGTGACAATTTAAGGACTTTTTAGTAACTCTAAAATGACAAATTAAACATTGGCCAAATTGTCAAATATTGGAGAAAGAAACTGTGAAAATAGCCTATCTACATGCTCACAACGCATAGAACCGTGTTATACAAAATGTAATGCCTCAACTCTTAGTGCTCGTCAGAGTGGGGGGTCCCCAGTTAAAATGTGATTATTTTGGAGGTCGCGCCCCGAAAAAGATTGAGAACCAATGTGTTAAAGCACAACCACCACCCACCACCCTTTTCAGTAGTGCCTCTGACCCCTTTATTTCCCACTACTGATTGACCGTGAATAGGTTCTATGCACAGCAGCCATTTTGGAGAGAAGTTGGGTCTCTTCAAACTTCCTTCAAAGGTGTTACCAATGATACTAATGAAGGCTCTGTTCCATTCTGCTCAAACAGAGTCAGGGTTCCGATACTGTGTACTGTATGTTGGCTCACTGGAAACACTCTGCTACACCAGTGGGTCTTAAAGTGTGGTCCAGGGTCCCTCATGGTTCCTCTGCGGTTCCAAATGACCCCTTAAAAAGGTGTGTAACTCTGAGAGCATACTAATGGAACAAAATGGAACCAAATGGACCTGTAATGGGTCCATTTGGTTCCATTTGTACACTCTCAGAGTTATGGGGGTCCTTGAAAATCAAAGGTTTGAGAACCACTGTGTGTGCTACTGTACATGAAATGGAACAGAGCCTTCATTAGTATCATTGGTAACACCTTCTCTACAACATATGGCTGCTGTGCATATAGTCTATTCTTCCAACACACTCCCTTGACCATCACAATGCAATGTGAATTAATAGCTTTCTATACCAGTGTGATAGGGGGTCGGGGGGTGTCGCTGTTAAAAGACAGTTTGACACACTGATAAGAAGAAGCATCTCACAGAGAGTTCCCGCATACATCATCTGGAGAGCTCATCAATTAGCCCAAACCCCCCCTCCTCCTGGATCTGACGTCGCAGACGACGACGGGGCCAGACAGCGACGTCCCAAGACCCCCCGATCCACATCTTCATATCAGAGATTGTGTGGCTTGTCTGTCAACGCCTCGACGGGGCGGTGCGGAGAAAACCCTGTTTACAGATACGCAGATAATCCAGTGGGAGTATACTCTCTGCCTACTCTGCTTTCTCTTCCTCTCCAGAGCGTACTCGCACGTGTGCCCACCACACACAAGCGCGCGCGCACGCACACAACACACAGTGGCGCACCGATGGCAACGTTCCACTGTAGTTCTCCTAATAACCTGCCAATCAAGTGGCCGCGGGCAGACACCCAGGCTTGTGTATATATTTCGGCTCTGCTCTGCCCTTAGGAATAGCTCCGTTTCATTATTATTCACCCAATTCACAGGGTAGAGAGTAGAGACTACACTCCCCCCAACCCTGCCGACCACACACAAAAAGAGAAAAAGAGGCAAAGTGGTTCGACATCCTCGCGTGTGTCGCGGCTGATCGTCTCCAACATGTATGAGGCAGAGCACAGAGGCAGAAAAAAAGAGAGACTGGCAGACAGACGAGCGAGAGGGAACGTGTACAACGTGACTCAGACCAATTTAAGCAAGGAGGGAAACTGTAATGCATCGCAGTGTTGATTTCGTCAACTAAAACTATGACGAAAAATGTTTGTTGACTACTTTTTTCACTGACTGTTAGTGTGGGACTAGTGGAGAGGAGATCCAGTTGAACTAAATTACTAAATGTAATTTTATGTTTGGTTGCACTCTGAAAATAGCAGGTCTACAAGCTCACAACGCATTGCAAGTTGTGAGCTCGTAGATTGGCAGTTTTCAGCATGCAACGCAAGTGTTAAATCAGGCATTTCGATGCCATCAAGTCCCACCAAAATGTTTTTGTTTCGACAAAACTGCATATTTAGTCGACGAAAGTCTTATCATATTTGGTCGATTAAAACTACTGTAGACTAACACTAGAACTTTTCAGATGACTAAAATATGACTAAAAATAAATTAAATTTTTATTCAAAAGAATATGACTAAAACTAAACTAGTAAGACTTCTAAGGGCGACAATCGACCTCGGCGAGGTCGCGCCATGTATATGGATAACTATCCATATACTGTAGACCCCTGGTACCCATATATGGAGATCCATGTACTACTGTATATGGAGATATGCTGTGAGAGCCCAAACATGCTTACTCAGTTATTCATTAAGTGAAAGTCCTATGACGTTTATGACATCTGACATCATAAATGCAATCCCTTATATGCCCGTATATGGAGATCCCTGTCTGTAGAACCAGCCACACAGATATGGGCTGTTTTCCTCCATATACTGTATATGGGCATTCCCATATGAACTCCTGTTAGATATGGGCTTAATAATATTGATGACATCAGGGATCTCCATATATATGGGCATAAAAGGGATTCAGTGTGGTTCCCCTGACATCACAGTGATGTCAGAGCGGCAAACCCATAGACCGTAAAAAAAAAGCGTACACAGACGGACAGACTGAGGGATGGACGGATGCATGATGTGCCGTTTCGCATACTAAACTGTGACCTTCAGTCGCAATTAAAATCTGCCGTCGACATCGTGGGATGCCTCACCTACTGCTGATTGAATAGAAAAAACATCACCTGGAGGATAACATAGTCCCGCCCCACGCCGAGTTATTAAGCCGTAATAATCAGTAAAAGGTCAGGCCATGTTTTGTTGTTGCCGTGGGCGTACCGCGCACACACACACGCACACACACACACACACACACACACACACAAACACACACGTATGAACGCGTGGGATTGCGGATTGCGTGTGTGCGTCTGTCTCACATAATGTGCATCGCCGCCGTCCCGATTAGCGTCAACGTCCTCTTAACGATGGCACCGCGGACTCTCGACCAGAGGAGAAAAAAAAGCGAAGGTCTCCTGGCGGCCGTGGTTATGGCCACTCCATCTCCCTGCCTGTGTGTTGACCTTATAAAACACTGGCCCTCGTGTCGCGCAATTAAAAGCGCCGCGTAAAGTTCACGCGTCAACCTGCGCCGCATCCATCCCTCCATTTGTGTCCTCAGTGGTGTCACAAGGGGAGGGGGGGGGGGGGACTGAGTTACCAGGGCCCAAGGTGGAGGGCCTTAATTATTTTATACTTTAGCTATTGGAATATAGCAGATACAAGCTCACAGCGCGGTACTTGTAGATCTGCTATTTTTTAAAAGTCGTGAAAATGTGTGCAAATCTTTAAATATATGTCTTTTTTTAAGCGAACATTTGTGACTAGGTCTGGTACTTTGTTCCTTATGTCTGCATTGGTCATTTTTCTTTTTTGTACAGATTATCCAAGTACAGAATTTAAGCTTTCATATGATGTATCATTTGTTGAAATTGGAGCTTATTTGAAGAAGTTATGGACATTTTAAACTTGTTGCACCATAAAGCCCAAAGTGCTTAAAAAGCCATTTGAATGCAAGGAACATTGTCACCTCTGGGTAGCCAGAAGTGGGTGTGACAATGGGAGGGACAATAGGTACTTGTCTACACCCCTAAATCACTCCCCCCAAGTCAAACCACCCCCACAGTGGTATAGCTGTCAACTTCAAATGTTGTACTTTTATTCCACCACAATGATTTAAAACTAGTTTTATTTAGTTATTTAGTAGATTTAGATTATTATTGCAAAACATATACATTACCCACCTAGCAGATCTACAAGCTCACAATGTGTCACCCAAATGGACACATTAGCCCGCGGACCCCCATTTGAAAAGATACACCAGGGACCCCCATTATAATGTGCAAGGCTCTATCATTGATTCTCAACCATTTACATTTCAAGGACCCCCAGTTTGTCATGCATCAGGCTCTGCTGTGTATACGGAACCAAATGGACCCATTCCATTTGTACCCATACCCATAAGGGTTCATTGTGTTCCTAACATTTAGCTGGGGACCCCCTAGAACTCCCTCAAGCACTTAGAGAACCAGGCTCTAAGCTGTGTAGGCCTAGTCCCAGCTTTGCAATAAAAAACGGATGCCCCCGCGATTTATTACCTTTATAGTTGTCGGCACGTTCTGAACTTATGACGGTAGGCTACAGGGAAAAGGTGTTGTGTAATATCCAATCCTTAATATAAAATCCAATCTTTGTTTCTCCACCGGAATTATATCCATCACGTTGATTTGTTTACAGTCGGTGGTCACACAGTTGTGAGCGTCATTGTCCACGACCACGCACCAGTGTGCTGCGCCTCAAAAATCTTGCTTCTGGGGGGTCCCTGGAACTAAATATTTTGAGATGGGGGACCGTGGCCAAGTACATATCACATGAAAGGATTTGAGCACCACTGACATAGAAACAGGTTTTTCAAAAAGCCCTTAGAAGGAATTGAAATATTCAAAGACTTCACTGGACAAATGTTCATGAAATAGTTAAAGCACAAAATAATGCGCAATAATGCGTTCCCAGGTCTAAATGGGTTAAAGTGAATCCTTGTACCCCAGGGCCCAGAATTTGGTGCGACACCCCTGACCACATCCATCCCTTCATTTTTGTCCTCCTGGATCGGACACATGATGAAACGCGCAACACGTTATTAAATGGAAAAGGGGTTGGGGGTGGTGGTCTTTCGGGGGTGGGTTTGCGGAGTCGTGGATTCCCTCAGTCGGTCTGAGCAGCCTCGAGCCCTCAATGCCCTCTTTGTGAATCAGGTTAGCCCTCTCTCTACTGTATATTGGATTTCTCCCTCCATCTTGTTACACAGGCTGTAATGGCCTTTTCCGGCATAAAAGGCCACTTCTGGTAAATGGAGTGAGCCGACACCTCCTCGGTGCACACATGATGCACCGCAGCCGGCAGTTTCTTCTTCTGTTCCGCGCAAACATCAACTTCCACTTGAGCGGATTAGCGCTTAGCATGAAATGGACTCTGGCAGCGAGAAGGGGGGGGAGCAACACTACTCCAACCGGAGGTGGATGGCCCCGTTCTAAATGGTCCTTAAATGAAATGAGCGCGGTTGAGTGCTCAAAAACGACTCGTTATAGTGCTGTTTATTTTCGTTTTTTCAACTCGTCGGTCAGCCGACGGCTGCAGGGGCAGGGGCGTCGCACCAAATTCTGGGCCCTGGGTACAAGGATTCACTGCGGGCCCCCCATGAATGTTCTTCATATAGGGGAGGGGGTTTAACCCATTTAGATTGGGAACGCGTTATTGTCTCCACCAGCCGAAGGCTGAGGGAGAGTATGTTTTCCCCTCCGTCCGTCCGTCCGTCCGTCCGTCCGTGCGTGCGTGCGTCCGTCCGTCCGTCCGTCCGTCCGTGCGTGCGTCCGTGCGTCCTCGCAGTTTGTGAGCAGCTAATCTCAGTCACCGTTGGCCCGATCGCTGCCAAACTGAGCACACACACTCCCTGGATGCCAATCTAGAACCTCTGCCCCACATTTTTCAAATCAGCCTCATGGTGGCGCTATAACAGGCCGATTTGTGTGGCCTGGTTGTTACCAGCTTATCTCCGGCGCCGTTGGCCCGATCGCTGCCAAACTGAGCACACACACTCCCTGGATGCTAATTCAGAACCTCTGCCCCACATTTTTTAAATCAGCCTCATGGTGGCGCTATAACAGGCCGATTTGTGTGGCCTGGTGGAGACCTGTGCTCGGAAGAGCACTGCTTCTAGTTACACATTATTTTGTGCTTTAACTATTGAAAAATAGCAGATAGATCTGTAGGTCTGTAATTTTTGGGAAATCGTGAAAGTTTGTGCAAGTCTTTGAATATTTCAAATCCTTCTAATGTTTTTTGAAAAACCTATGTTTCTATGTCAGTGGTGCTCAAACTCTTTCATGTGAAGGACCCCCAAAATGATATGTATTTGGTCACGGACCGCAACATATTTAGTTCCAGGGAGTCAGGGACCCCCCAGAAGCAAAATCTTAGTTACAAATGTTTGCTTAAGAAAATACATATATTCACCGATTTGCACACATTTTCACGACTTTTCAAAAATAG
The DNA here is from genome assembly GCF_963921795.1 of Nannobrachium achirus. Taxonomy (NCBI): domain Eukaryota; kingdom Metazoa; phylum Chordata; class Actinopteri; order Myctophiformes; family Myctophidae; genus Nannobrachium; species Nannobrachium achirus. Next base: position 45,026,662 of record NC_137821.1, on the reverse strand, counting down.
CAGATCTACAAGCTTGCACCTGGCTGTGAGCTTGTATATCTGTTATTTTTCAACAGCTAAAGTATAAAATAATGAAGGCCCCTCCACCTTGGGGCACTAGTGGCTCAGTCCCACTTTTCCCCCCCTTGTGACGCCCCTGCTTGCACTCGCTGTGTGGCTGGCGGCGAATGACCTTCGTTCCGGACGAGGTGAGAGACAGAGAGGAGGAAGTCGTGGACAGATAAGGGTGGCGGGTGGAAAGACGGAACGGACGGACGGACGGACGGACGGACGAGCGGTGAGGGGAGTGCAGGCGACAGATAAAGCGGGACGAGCGATTGAAGGAGATACCGGGAGGGGGGAGGGAGGGGGGTGTTGGGGGGGTGCATGTGTGGGTGGGGGGGGGGGGGAGAGCCGGAGAGGTGAGTGAGAGCCTGGGATCGATGGAAGACTCTCTCTCCTTTCATTCCCTTGGACTCTCTATTCCTCACAGACTCTGCTGGGGCAGCACACATCAAAGGGGAGATGAAAGGACGTGCGCGGCGCGGTCTGTCGGTGTGCGTGTGTGTGTGTGTGTGTGTGTGTGTGTGTGTGTGTGTGTGTGTGTGTGTGTGTGTGTGTGTGTGCGTGTGTGCGTGTGTGCATGAGGCCTGCCATGTGTTTTCGCCGTGTGTACGTAATGTATGTGCATGTATAACCAGCTTGGCATGACTACGTCTGCATGTAACATGATAGCTGACTGCTGGTATATTGAGAGTTCTATACTTCATCTCATTCCTTTTTGAATATGTCTCCTGGAAGGAGCTAATCTCCAACATCTGCCTTTGTCCAAGCTCTGAAGTGTGGCCTACATCTGGCCTACATCTTGGTACGATGCATTCAAAGTTTGTTGTACACCCAGGGTCACATTGGTCAAGCTTTGCATGACACTTAATGCAATAGCAACCACTTACTTCACACTAGGTGTGATTTATTTCTCCATTATTTCTTGGTACATTTAATTTCTGTGTGATTTCGATGAACGTGCCAAAACATTGTTTCTGTTTTTCATTAAAAATAGAAATAAACATGAATGGCATTCGTTGAGCTTCTGGCCATGGCTTGTCTTTCGGCTCAGCTACAAAGTGTTTGGTAGAATTCGCAGGTAATAGCAAGTATTACTTGACAGGGATCGCAACGTGAGCGCTTCCACCTTGATCTCCACCATGGGCCCATGCAGTGGAAGACACTCCACCGCCTGAGAACAGGAAATGGGGGCGAGTAAAGACTGTGTAAAGAAATGGGAAACTGTCATATAACGGCTTCAAAGACACGAAAAGAAGAAGAATAAACAAAATGGAAAATGAAAAACACATGATGAGTCTGGACAGAGGAGGACATCGTTCATTTACATCACTGTTACCTTGTGTACGGATTGGAAAAGAACTCACCTTTTAGCGTACAAACGTATTCATAGAAGTACATCCACTATTTCAACACTCCTTCTTTGGTCCAGAGACTATGGTACTGTTACGGGGTCAAAATATACTGAATGATTACTTTCCCTTCATTCAGGAGACCAAAAAAGGTGGGTGGCGGGTTTTCACGCTGACTGCATGCTGCCTGTCATGGAGATTATCTTTCGGCATTTAGGGAGAGAGCAGAAACTAGGCGGGGGCTGGGCTGGGTGAATAAAGGCTGCTGAATAAATGTCTGTTGTGTACTTCTGTGAGAGCGCTGACAATGGGGAGCAAATCAAGCTGAACCAATAATGTGACGAGACAAAAGCCCCAACGCGGGAGGAGAGAGGAGAACAGGGAGAGAGAGAGATTTACCGCGCCATGTCTGTAACCACAACATTTAGCCAGAGGGGCTCTCTCTCTCTCTCTCTCTCTCTGTCTGTCTCGGTCTCTCTCTGTCTCTCGCTCCAGTAAAGGAGAAAACTAAGTCGTTGTGCCTTGTATTTGGCAAATTTAAGAGGGACATTACCTTTCCATTCCATATAACTACTCTTGGTCTATCGATAAATGTGTGTAATCTCTGTGTTCATGTCAAGGTGCGGGTTTGTCCATATGTGTTGTAATACAATGTCCATGTATTTGCTAGATAATCTCAACGTTTACTTCCATAATAATAGATTTTTACATGTTTTACACAGATTTCATTTCTTTGCTAAATAGTTACTATTTTAAATCATTGAATCGAATCGCATCGCCATGAATGAGCCAATATCGTCCATGTATCGTATCGTTAGCCATGTATCGTGATGTGTATCGTATCGCTGTTAAAATGTATCGTTACACACCTACTTCCATTGCTTAACCCCCGCTCCCTCTTTGTGCTGCATCTCACCGTCTCTTTCTGCCTCCCTTGCTCCCTGTACTCTCTTCTCTTCTGTCTCCATCTTATGCCTTCTTAACTCTTTAACCAACTCTCTCTCTCCTGTGTGAGTGCATGTGTGTGTGTGTGTGTGTGTGTGTATAAAGGGAGGAGAGACATGCACATCAACAAATCAGCATTCTGCAGGTGCTATAAACGAAAGGATACAACATATCGTCATTGTCCGGTGGAAACAGTTTGTTTTGCATTTATCATTTTAAAAATGATTTAAACTAGTGAAAACAGCCGATTGACAAGCACAAGCACACAACGCCTCGCGAGGCGTTGTGTGCTTGTAGATCTGCTGTTTTCACTACTTTTGTGTGACAGCGTTGTATGACGAAGCAGGGCTTTACTTTGCGAAAGAACGTACACATTTGAAACTTGGAGATACGAGGTTTCCACCCGACAACGACGATATACTGTAAACTGAAAGGGAACGCTCGCACACTGTGGGTGCGCCAGTTGTAGGATTTCTGAGCGGTGCCAACCGCTCCTACATCTGGCTTCGTCCCCCACACTTCACTTGACTCAAGTTAAAGTATTGACGGTTCAAGTGGTTAAATATCTGAAAACACAAATTTACATGAATCCAAAATACACTGGTGACTGTGCTGTCAAACGATGAAACGAAATGGAATCTATGAAAAGGTTGTGGGGGTCCCTGCTTCATCTCTCTCTCAACTAAGGGGTCCTTGGCCTGAAAACGTTGAAGACCCTGACTCAAGCAGTCTGTCTGTCTGTCTGTCTGTCAGGTTGGCACACAGAGCATGCATGCTCTGGCCGTTATGCAACCACCCGTTTGTTGGCTTGACCGTCGAGCGAGCTCTGGCGAGCGCCAAGCGGAGAAAAAGGCATCAAGTGAGCGAGATATGCTCACAGGCTTGTGCAAACATCCAAACATGCACGCACGCATGTCGTGCTGCGACGTGTTGTGAGCTTGTGCTGTAGATCGGCTATTCTCAGCATGCAACCAAGTGTGAAAGTGTAAAATCTGCCATTACAACGTCACCGAGGCCTGCCAAAATACATTTCGGTCGACAAAATCAACTGTACATTTAGACAACTTACGCTAAAACATTTCAGATGACTTAAATAGGCCTATGACTAAATCTAAATTACATTTTATTCAAAAGACTGCGACTAAACAAAATCAAGATCTGCTGTCAAAATGATCACTGATTGAGAGTAGATGTCTTGGATCGCTACGTTCAAAGGATTTGTTTTGTCACTTCGAAGTGAGAAAAATAAATAATTACAAATAATAATAATAATAATAAAAAGCCTAATGCAGCAAGCAAGCTGCGTCTCAGGCTAGGGGTGGATGGCATATCGTCGTTGCCGGGTGGAAACCTTGTATGTCCAAAACTCTTCGTTTTGCATTTATGATTTTAGAAATGATTTAAACCAGTGAAAACAGCCGATCTACAAGCACACAACGCCTCGCGTTGCGAGGCGTTGTGTGCTTGTAGATCTGCTGTTTTCACTACCTGTGCGACGGCCTTTTGTGATGAAGCAGGGCTTTACTTCGCGAAAAAACATACACATTTGAAACTTGGAGATACGAGGTTTCTGGCCGACGGTGACGATATATAAATCACGTATAATGACATTGCGGGATGACTTGAATTAGAGGGCTCACCGTGCTGTGACTTCTCATGTCGTTTGACATTTCCTTTTCTTATGATCATCTTTTGAAACTACAATTCGTGAAAGCTCGAACGGAAAATAAGTTCACCCACTCTTAGTACAGCTTTTCAACATTTAGATGTGACATTAGACTTTGAAGCTAAGTTGAAATGGGCGAAGGAGGCCAAGATACGTACGGGGGCCACAGGGAGCTACAGCAGGGCAAGGCACACAAGTCACACTGCAGCATACATACAGTACCAATGGTGGCTTGGCCCGCCGATGCTCGACACGTACGCATTACAATAAGACAGTCCCTTCTGAGTGTTTTAGATCACACAAGGCCTAGCTTACAAAGCCCAGGCAATAGCTTGACACAGTGTGTGTCCGTGCGTGCATGCGTGCGTGTGTGCTTGCGCGCATGCGTGCGTGCACAAAGACAAAAGGCCGCTTTCTTAATTCGATTACATTAACCTAAAGTCAACACCACGTATGTTAAGTTTTGCCCCCCGGTGCCTTTCTTCTCCTTTGCACATCGCGTTTGACTTTTTCCCCAGCAAACCCCCGGGGCGGCCGCTGTCTTCGTCGAAACCCTCCCGACCGGCCGCTCCTCTCACATGCAATTTCCTCTACCCGTCGCCTGCAGGGAGCGTTCAAGCTAACTAAAACACAATGCCTATAAATACAAAAGACATTGTATTTTCATAAGAGAGGGAACAGTGGCCAAGTGATTTAGCTCTGGGCTGTTGTGCGGAACCACTTGAGTGTGTTTGGAACGCCGCGCATGCAGCGCAGCGGGGCTGGGCTGGGCTGCGGCTGTTCTAGCCCATTAAGACTTAATTATACTATTGAAAAATAGCAGATATACAAGCTCACAGCGCGGCACTCGGTGCTGCTCTGCAAGCTTGTAGATCTGCTATTTTAGAAAAATCTTGATTTTTTTTGCAAATCTTTGAATATATCTTTTTAAAAGCGAACAATTGTAACTCAAATATTTGCTTCTGGGGTGGTCCCTGGAACGAAATAATTTAAGATGGGGGTCCGCGGCCAAATACATAATAATTATGAAAGAGTTTGAGAAACACTGAAGTAGAAACATGAGTTTTTTCAAAAATATTCAAAGACTTGCACACATTTTCAAGATTTTTCAAAAATAGCAGATCTACAAGCTCATAGCGCGGCACTCGGTGCCTCGCTGTGAGCTTGTATATCTGCTATTTTTCAATATTTAAAGCATGAAATAGTGGTTAAAGTCATGCGTAATAGTGCGTTCTAGGCATAAACGAGCTAGAGCCATTTATAGGGACTCTAATTGTTAAATGTCAGGACAGTGAATATTCCACGGAGGGCGGTGGTTGAGGAATTATTTTCGCTTTCAACAAAAGAAGAAAAAAAACACAATTCTACACATCCCTCCCATGCGAGGAGGATTTGTCGCCCGTTGCATTCTAATCTGGGCGCCTCTGAAGTGCTAACGACTACATAGCATGCCTCCCTCCAAATGAAATCCGACAGGTTATAAGGAGAGGATTTGTGCCAGGGAGAAATGGCTGGGAGGGAGGCAGGCTTGGAAGGCAAATAAAGAGGCAAAATCTCTTTTCATCTTGTCTTACAGTATTAAATCGTATTAACAAACGCAGGCAAACAGATATTAGCGCTCCCCCCTCTTGCAAAAACACACAAAACCAACAGGGACGTGAATTAATGCGGCCGGACAGCCGTTCAAACCGAACACGCGCGCAGCAGCAGCCCCGGTGTCATCTTGAGCGAACCGACAATAACTAGCCTTCCGAACAACAGAAACTAATTTCCTGAGTACAAAGTAATGAGGGAAATTAGACATGTAACGATTGCCACAAACTACACACACATATCGCCCTCGATCCGAGGAGACACAGCTCAGAAATGTAGGCAAGAAAATTAATATTGCCAGAGCCACTCATGCCAAGTAAACAAACGGCAGCCATCTTCGGCATAATTAGCAGTGTTTCCTTGCCATTGTAAGTGTTTTTAGAACATAACACTTCATCTTTCATCAATCATGACTTGACAGACGCATGGAGCTGGGATGTCAATTATCATAATATGTGTTGCTATCTCCAGAAATACAAAGCTGCAGTACGGTATGGCAGCTATTTTTAATAAAGGAAAAAAAAGTAATGGTATTTTTTTTCTGTAACACCTTGAACAATATAGTTTCATTGTGATGCTGATGAATTGGAACTTAAAATAACACTTCCATTGATCCGAGCCAGAACACAAACGATTGATTCGTCTTTATAATAAATATATTGTCGTTGTTGAGTGGAAACCTCGTATCTCCAAGTTTCAAATTAGTAGGTTCTTTCGCAAAGTAAAGCCCTTCTTCATAATACAGGGCCGTCGCACAAAAGTAGTGAAAACAGCAGATCTACAAGCACACAAGTGCTTGTAGATCTGCTGTATTCACTACTTTAAATCATTTTTAGAATGATAAATGCAAAACGAACGGTTTTGGACATACAAGGTTTTCACCCGACAACGACGATATGCTCTGAAAAAACGTGGCCCACCCAATTAACACGGCAGCCAGATAAGTGGTCAGATGGCTTGGTGGGCTGCGAGTGCTTTCCAGATTTTCAAGTGAGCCCCTGATCCATGAAAAGGTTGGGAATGGCCGGTATGGAGGGATCGGCTCTTGACTCCAAAGGATGCTAGACTCTTCTACCTCTCTTTTGTCTTTTGCCCTTATTGCCAGCATTTCCGGGCACGCTCCACTCTAATAGCAAAGGTTCCGGTTGTCTTAGCATGAGCTAAAAACACAAGTCGACCCTGCATCGGCCTAACAGGATAACCAGGAAGTGAAAACGTAAATGAGGAGTATTTTTTTAATCTCGACAACCGGGCGCTGCACCTGCAATTTATTCACACGCACACGCATGCGTGCGCGCACACACACACACACACACACACACACACACACACACACACACACACACACACACACACACACACACACACACACACACACACACACACACACACACACACACACACACACACACACACACACACACACACACACACACACGTGCAATGCGGGTGAGGGAAACATTGCAGAATTCCAGTCAATGCTCCTTATAGAAACAAATACAACCAAAACATATTTTCCTTCCTGCGCGGACATCATTATGCCTGAACACCCCCTCCTCTGCAAGCCCGAAAGGGACGCGTACAACAGCACTCAGGAGGAACCTAAAGAGGATCACTCTCCACTCCTCCTTTCCGGTCTCTTTCTCTTCCCTCCTCAACATATTAGAAAAAAGGAAAGAAAAAGGGGGGGGGGGGGGGGGGAAAGAAGAGGTTTCATGGATGCCAAGACGCATTAGCTTCCTGCGTGAGGCGATATGCCCGGGCATATATATCTCACCCACCCCCCGTTCCCCCTTCTCCAACCGCTCACATCCTCTGTTGTGACTCCGATCTCCTTCATCACTCCAGGAGGTTAACCTACTTCGCCCGGGAACGCACTATTACGCACTTTAACCATCATTTTATGCTTTAACTACTGAAAAACAGCAGTTATACAAACTCACAGCGCGGCACCGAGTGCCGCGCTGCGAGCTTGTAGATCTGCTATTTTTGAAGAAAAGAAATCGTGAAAATTTGTGCGAGTCTTTGAATATTGTTGACCCGATTCCATAAATGTCTCCTAAAACCCTAACTTTATGTGGTGCTCAAACTTTTTTCATGTCAAGGACCCCCAAAATTATGTGTATTTGCACCACGGACCCCCATCTCAAAATGTTTAGTTCCAGGGACCCCCAGGGACGAATGTTCACTTTAAAATTACATATATTCAAAGATTTGCACAAGTTTTCGCGACTTTTCAAAAAATAGCAGATCTACAAGCTCGCAGCGCGGCTCTCGGTGCCGCGCTGTGAACTTGCATATCTGCTATTTTATAATAAATAAAATCCCAGGTCTTGATAGGTTAATGTATGTGCTGTAGCGGCACTGAGGCCCCCTATCTATCAGCGAGCAGAAGTGCACTGTGTGTTTACTCAGTGTGCGCACACACACACACACACACACACACACACACACACACACACACACACACACACACACACACACACACACACACACACACACACACACACACACACACACACGCACAAACACACACACGCACGCGCACACACGAGGGGAGGAGACAAAATCACCTATGCCTTTCTGTGTGAGTGTTTGTTTGTGTGGGTGTGTGCCTCTCTGCGAAGGAAACATTATGCAGGAGTTACTGTACACCTTGAGAACACATGTTATTTTTCAAATGACCATATTGCTACTTTCTCATGCACCGTTCTAAATTAATATGCCAATTAATTTGCACCATAAAAATGTATTCATCCCTCACAGCTTTCGTTTCGAGCTTTCGTTACACAAGTAACCTAGAGTTTTAAACCCTATATAGGGCTATACTAGCCTGGGTGCCAGCCTGTTCGCGTCGTTCCGCGATTTGTTTTGTCTCTCCGCATCACATGTCTGGAAATGATTCAGTTGACTCGTATTTCCGAACGTCAGTTTTGTGACGTAGGCGACGTTGTTGCTGATTGGATGTTGTTCTAACGAATCCGAGTCGGTTTAGGGTAGCTACGTCATCAGCCAGCCAATACACACTGGTGTATTTGTCCCGCTCCCGCACCACAGGCCAATAAGAAGCCACGGTTGGATTCCACTCGCTTTCTATGTCCCACCTCCAGTTGGAGATACGAGGCTTTCCAGACTGTGATGTGGAGAGACAAAACAAATCGCGGAACGGAGCGAACAGGCTGGCACCCCTATACAATGTCCGCAAGTTTTGTTTTCGCTACAGTGAAACTCTTTACTGAAAAGAGCCGATCTACATACATGCGGCAGCATTGCCATCGTGACACATTGTAAGCTTGTAGATCTGCTATTTTAGCCGAATGTTCACCCCAGAAAAGGGATGCTAAGGCTTTGCTACCGTTAGCTACAGTACAGACTATTTTTAACAACCTGTACTCCAATATAACTGTCAACCTTGTTGTTGATGTTTTAATGAACCGACACAGTCGGTACTAGGAGTTTCTAGGTCGTTTCCATGGCTTCCCTCACTCCTGGAGTAGTGAGGCAATGTTTACAAGGTTTTGACGAAGATACAGTGCCAACAACAAGTTCCTATTTAAACGGCGTGGTTGCCCCAACACGTGAACGAACACTACTTATGTGTTTTAATCGCTGTCAAGTGGCCGTGGTTTAAGCAGGATAATCCACTCCGCGAGCCGAGCAGTTATCGGAAAAAAATAATGCCCTTCACGGAGGCGGAAGGTAATTAGCATCCACCATTATTATTTTTTTCGATAACTGCACACAGGCTCAGGGTGGATTATCACTTTCTCATCCCTGCAGCAACACGGTGCACGGTGCTAGGGCATCAGTCAAGAGGAGCTGGGGCTCTGACGTTTAAGGCACGCGTGAAGCCGGGGAGAAGAGCATGTCAGGTTCCATACTGTACACGTTAGAACAAGGGTTGAGATCACGCTCCCTGCGAGGGCCTGGGGGAGAGAGAGACGGAATGAGGGTTCTAAACGAGAGAGGGGGAAGTATAAGGTGTCAGGTATGACATGAGTGTTTTTTGATCTTTTTTCTTTTTTTTTTCCTCCACCAATTTAGTCGTTATATCGTTGTTATGTAAATTCTCCTCATGTTTTACACTCTCAACGTCACTACCAACCGCTAGTGTTTGATCTTGGGGAGGGGTCTAGTAGACGCCCCGGAGCGCCTGCTGGCGTCGCTACCTCTCACCTGACACAGGGGAGATTTCCACCAGGTTTTTATCAGGACTGTCGCGGCGCGCATTACTCCTATTTCTACCACTTTTTCGAGTCACGTGTTCAAATACTGGATTCTGATTGGCTAAATTCCGGAGGTTATGAGAGGACAACTGCCGCAAAGACCTGTCCGAGATCAATGCACCTCAGTGTACATCCGGGGACTTCAGGAGGTAGTCGGAACACCTTTCCCCCAACCAACAAATGACGGTGGCAACGGTCCTATGTTTACTAACGTGCATGCTATAGTCGCCGATTTATTTGGATCCAATGCAATCCGCCAACTTTAAAGCCCCTTTTCTCTGAACCTATGCCTTTCTGGAAGCGAACACCCTCTATTTACGGCCGGAACGGTACTTCTAACTGACGTTAGCTTAGCTGTAAGCTAGACGCATGGATTAGTATGGAGTTGGCGCCATCTGTTGGTGAGTAGAAGATGTTGTTTGTGGAACTATCTGCTGTCTCGCGGAAGTTTTATAGGCAATAATGATTGTAACTTAAGATCCTTGCAAGTTACAACTATGTGTTTTCTTTCATGTATACGGGAAAAAGTGGTAGAAAAGCTATTTACCACTCGGGGTCGGACATTATGCTCTCATAATGTCCTGAGTGAGGGTGTTATCGGACTCGGCTGCGCCTCGTCCGATAACACCCTCACTGCGGACATTATGAGAGCATAATGTCCTCTCACTCGGGGTAAATTGCTTACTTACACTCCCCTGCCGAACAGGCACTCATTTATACACTTTCCGTTTGTACACTCTCATTTGGTTCCATTTGTACACACTCAGAGTTACAGACCTAAGATAAGATGTTTATTTGTCACTGTATGAAACATACAATGTCGTTTAGTCACTTTAGTGCATCCACATATCAAACAACAGCATCAACAAAGAAGAATAGATACACTTATAGAGCAACATAATGCCATAATCCGTTAGTCCGTTCATAGTTCAGTCAGTTCATAGTCTCCTGTCAATAAAACATCCATAATGCATATAATAATCCTAAAAAGAAGTCTTGAATAATAGAGTAAACAAACAAGTATAACAATAAAAAGACCTGTTATGGTCATTCAGCGTTGTGACAAAAATGTCTACCACAAGCCAACATGGTGATGAACCCTTCTCCTGTGTAACCCCGATACTTGACAGAACCGACTGCGAGGGGAGTGCACGTATGTGGGTGTGCTGTGTGTTGTTGCTACCAGCGCGCAACGCATTGTGAGCTTGGAGGTCTGCTATTTTCGATATTTCCACCAAACGGCCCTTTTAGAAATGTCAGCCCCTGCCTCTCTAACATTTTCTGCACGTCCCTGGTTGTAGCCATGGCAGACAAGCAGGTGGGTGGGTGTGTGGGCAGAGGGAGCTGACGGGGCCTCAAACTAAATACCCCATAATTCACATTAGTAACGATCCGTCTCTGTAGCTCTCCTCCTCTCCAACTTGATATGTGGCTCGCCGAGTTCCCCCGACGCGGCCAGAGAGAGAAAGCAGCGCTCAACTCTCTCTCAACTATATAACGCCATGGCTTCAGCGTCGGAGTCTTGGGGCGAGGTATTGAAATTCTAGCCCCATCGCACGTCGTCGGATAATGAAAGAATGATGAAACACGGAGGATGCGAGAGGGGGAGACGAGAGAGAGCGCCAGAATCGTTACACGGGAGAAGTCCATTTTCCAATCTGTTAAGCCTTGTGGCGGGTGGAGGGAGGGGTGGAGGTGGGGTGGAGGAGGATGGAGAGGGAAGAAGGGAGGTGTACTATAGAGCTAGTTTAGAGGGTGTACATGTGTTAAACTTCAAACAGGCTGATATACCGGTGTCTGATGTAACGGACATCCACTGGGAATAGAGCAGGGTCTCCTGGGCTTAATATACCTGCGAGCAGTGATGTAAAGTAGCAAAGTTCTGTACTAAAGTACAATTTTGAGTTATTTTTACTTTACTGGAGTACTTCCAATTTTCAGTACTTCTACTTTACTACATCTCAAGAGGCAAATATTATGCTTTTACTCCACTACAATTAGTCAAAAACCTGCGTTTCTAGTTAAAAAAACAAAACATACATTAAACACTTCAGGCCATATACAGTACATTTCTGACATTTGAAAAAAGCCACTCACAATGCGTCGCGAAGCGACACATTGTGAGCTTGTATCTGCTATTTTGAAAGGATTTTTATACATTTGAAATCTTGAAATGGGGCATTCTGCATAGTTAGTACTTTATACTTTTGGTATACTTTAAGTACATTTTGTCACTTTAGAAAAGTGTACATACCCTCTATACACTTAGACTTCATGGTGGTTTGTTTACTGTTGAGTGAGAAACCAATGTTGCACATTAAGTTAATCATCTGGGGACCTCCCCCAAATTAATTTGGGGACCCCCCTGGGGGTCCCGACCCAAAGTTGAGAACCACTGCTGTAAGTAATAGGCCTATGGCTCAGCTGGCAAACTACTTTTCGGTGTGATCAAGGCTTAGGCAACTCACCATGTCAGCTCACGTCCAAACACCATTCTCCATTCACTATCTAATAATGAGTTGACATAATGATCAACAGTACAGTAGCCTATCCTGTTTATCCATTGATTGTCCTGACTGAGTTTTCTGCTCTAAACTGACAACACCACACACACACACACACACACACACACACACACAGAACACTGATGGTCCCTACTTCCTGTTTGTCACCCATAAACCCCGCCCACTCTCTCAAGGTAAATTATGCCCGAGTCAAGAAGATAGGGAATCATCATACTCTCACTCTTCAGCTGGGCAGGCTGAACTCCAGATGGAGCCTATTCAGCACAGAATTAGATGAGCAATGAGTTAATAAAAAGATTGCATTGTGAACAGTTTTTACTTTGATAGAAATTGATCATTTCATGTTTTTTTCACCAAATATTTTTAATCAAGTCATAAGTACGTTTGTGTAATTTAACCAGTCAGTCACACTGTGCATCTCTCTTTTTTTTTTAAATAGCAGCACCCACAGCTGCACACAGATGAAATGGTAGTACATTGGGTTTGACTTGAGAACAAACATAATAGGCTTGTAGACCTTAGAACTATTTTCAAAGGATTTGTATACATTTGAAATCTTGAAATGAGACATTCTGCATAATTAGCTTCATACTTTTGACATTGTACTTCATACATTTTTAGGCCAATACTTTTTCTCAAGCAAATTTAGAATCCCAGACTTTTACTTGTAACAGAGTATCTCTACATTGCAGTATTGATGCTTTTACTGAAAGGCCCGCTGACACGCCCCGAAATTATAATAGTATGATACAGTAGGTCACGTGGTCTCTCTGAAAATGGTCTGAAATAGTCTGAAACTCATGTCACAGTGTAATCTGCCCCTCGCCCCCCAACAACAGCTGACCAGTACCGTAAGTAGTCTAAGTACAGTCAATTAATTTCATTGGCTTATAATTGTGCATTCTCACAATGACATCATAAACATATTATTCATATGCTCATAATTTTAAGATTACTTTTTAAAGTGACAGTAGGTCTACCCCTTTAGATGACAGTCCTACTTTAAGTAAAGAATGTGTGTTCCACCAGTGCCTGTGATCCATGCAGGACATGTGGGGGGAAGGGGGGATTTTAGAGGGACGGTCTGTTGTGCGCAAAGCCACCACAGATGGAGCTAGAGTGCCACGCCGGGTGGCGGGGCGATGGTTGCAGCTCGGGAGACAGCTTGCACGTATTTAAGGGGGAGGTTGATGAATCTCCACCGGGATAAGACGAACCAGGATGAGTTCTTATTATCCGTTATTGCCGCGGTTAATAACAATAACCCCCCAATGAATCCCCTAACACGATAAAACTGTTTTGTGAGGCGCAACATCAGCACCCGTGTATACACCGGCGTTGTCTCGCCGCTGCAAGCAATAAATCCGGAAGCCCTTAATGCAATTTTACCTCTTTATCCTTGACACGGCGGCGAGCCCGTGCACATTTGAAAAATAAATGTGCTCCCTGTATAAATATACAGGTGTACGGGGGATAAATGCGAGCGCGCTCCCAAGGAGGTGTTGAGTTATGGCGCATAGTAACAGTGATTTACAATGGGCTTGAGCCTGCATTTCTGCAATGACCTACTTCTGATTTAGCAGAGAGAAAGAGAGAGGGTGGGAGGGGGTGAGAGGGAAGAAAAGGGAAGGGAGAGACAACTTAAATAAGTGCGACGCAGCTTTAGCTGTGTCCTGTTTCCCTCCTATACTGTGGGATGTCTCTGCTGCAGTTCCCAGCATTTTTTTTCCTGACAAGAGGATTCTCTTCCTCATTCAACGGTATTAGCTTGTACGCTAGCTGCTATTTTTACAGTGCAGTGGTTATTTTTGTTTGCTGTACATCTCAGCGGCAGCGCCACCCCCTCTCCCTTCCTCTCTCTCTCTCTCTCTCTCTCTCTCTCTCAAACCAGCCGGTCAAGGCATATACCGTTGTTCCCTATTGAGCATGGCACATTTCCTGGGGCAAGCTGCCCAGATCACACATGTCACTCGTGTCTTATTTGTTCACTCTCAAAAAGCACCTGCAATGTAGTGGATTTGAAACTACATTGCAGTGCACATCATGAGGTGATCACTGCTTGCCTCCTGTGAATTGTTTTATTTGAATTTTTGTTTATTTTCTGTTTATTTCGTTGCTGAGTGAGGTCAGCAGACAAAGTGAGGTGAGTGAGATGAAAAAACCTGGGTGAAATGTGCCAATCTCAACAGGAAACAACGATAGAGCACCGAAGTCTGACATCATTTACACATTCTTCCTGGGTCCTGGAGCCCCACTTCGATCCACATCGGGGGATCACGACATGAAATGTGCTTGAAAAAAAAAAGAGGCTCGCGTTTAGTGTTTACTTTCCTGCTGGCGTAGCTACTATACGTCATGCAGACACGTCAATATGAGTGGTTGGATAGACCCAGACTGTGATAGACAGACGGCCCCATCCAATCATCTGCCAAATAGCTTGCGAAAATGGACCGCCTCCTCCAGCGGTTGGCCCTGAGCGGTTCCAGATGGAAGTATGCGGAACTCAATACACCACCGTCTGGCAGAGTCAGGTCAACTACCTCAGTGATTGTCAAACAGTTTCATTTCAAGGACCTGCTACAATTGTGCATTAGGCCACGTGCAACTCCATCGCCATTACTCTGAGAGTGCACGAATGGAACCATTTTGGTTTCATTCCTACAGAGCTACCTGTCATTTAGCTGGGGATGCCCTGGAACCCCCTCAAGAACCAGTGCACTATAGGATCTGGCACTATAAATAACTTGACTTGACGATCTTGTTTGCTCTCTCCTCTCCCTCCCTCCCTCCCTCTCTCTCTCTCTCTCCAGGATTCAACGTAATGTGACTGGAATAACGTCTGACTGCACTTGATCAGTACGCATTTGTCCAGTCAGTCAGACGGTCAATCAGTGAGATGGTCTGACCTGGCCATGTCACTGATTGACCAGACTGACTGACTGACTGACTGACTGACTGACTGACTGTAAGTGGGTCGGCGCCGGCCATCAGACATACCCTCTTTCAGTCAGACAGTCAGACAGTCAGTCAGTCAATCTCCGCCTGTCTTCCCCGCCCCCAAGGAAGTGAATGGGAGGCAGGGGCGTCAATTGGGTATGGCAGGGGTATGCAGCTGCCATACCCTGGGTTCAGGAGGGAAAATAAAAGTTACCTTTAAATATAAATCCATGAATGTCTCTTTGTCTATCTGCGCTGGTTATTATGTTATTAAATTACAGTAAAATAACTACAACATTTTACAAAATGGTCACTTTAACAAGCTATTATAATTATATTCTCCACACTTGTATTCTCCCCAGCTTGACAAAATGGTATATTCCCAGGTTCTGCAGGTCAGCTGCACAGGTGCAATGCATTATTGTTAATTGTGGCACGTTTACTAACATGTTAAGTTTAGCTGCACTTGAACAACCATTCCAGGCCGCCATATCCAGCCCAAGAAACCATAGAAACCTGTGTAAAAAACTGACAAAACTCGTTTTTTTCAGACATTGCTGCGAGGCGTTGTGAGCATATAGATCTGCTATTTTCACTATAGAACCGTGTTATACAAAATGTAATGCCTCTTTTCCATGAGGACTCCCATCTTTGCCATACCCTAGCTTTTGCTGAACTGACGCCTCTGATGGGAGGGGGTGCAGGGATGGAAATCCACCTTGATAATGTAACAATGAGCGCCCGACAACTGGCTGTGATCACACAAAAAAATGGAGAGAGACAGGAGCGGGTCTAAAAGAGTGGGCGGACGGGCCGACAGGGAGGACAAAGGGATCGGACAAGAGTAGCATTAACGGTGAAATTCTGACTGAATAGTATATGGGCTCACAAAAATGTCAGGAAGAAAGAAATAAAATGACAACTGAAGGGACAAGAGAGTGAACACGGCTGGAGGAAAATGACCACTGACACACAATATAACACCAGGCTCAGTTGACAGTGAAATCTTCAGTGTTCACTTAACCACTGTCCTGGTGTTCCTATTTTGAGCATTGACATTACTGAAATGGTTTCTCAAAGTGGGTGCCACAAGTCCAGGGGTGCCTCAGAATACGTTGATAATATTTTGAATGTATCAATGTCACTTGCACTTTACTTGGTGCACTCTTTTTCAGTCTAAGGTAACAGGTTGTGACTTATTGTGAGCTTGTAGATCGGCTATTTTTGGTGAATGTTCCCCCCAGAATAGGAATATTGAGGTTTAAGTGGTTAAACGCCTATTGGAAACTGATATTCTCTCAAGTTTTCATGTTGTCATTATAGTTCTCTAACCTATCAACCATTGCTGTGCCTGAATGTTGTGTAATCTGAATAAATTAGCACAAAAGCCTACAGTAGTTATAGCCAATTCTGGTATTAAATAAAGGTAAACATGGAATTTTCATTGTTGTGGTAACGATTCAAATGCCATTCGAAAATGTATTTTGCCACTTGATGGCATCGTAATGGCTGATTTTACATGTGGGTGCATGCTGAAAACAGCCGATCTTCGAGTTGTGAGCTTGTAGATCTGATGTTTTCAGAGCTCAACAAGCCGAGCGCAACCAAACATAAAATTACTTTTCTTTTAGTTCTACATGCATCTCTTCTCCCCTAGTCCCTCCCGAACGAAATTGTCAGTTTATTTAGCCGTAGTTTTAGTCAACAAAGTTTAGAATTTATTTAGTTTTCGTCAGTGAAAGAAGGTATTCGACAAACATTTTCCATCATAGTTTTAGACCAGGGGTTCCCAAACTTTTTGTCTCAGGGCACCACAATTTTTTTTTTTTAATCCGAGGCGCCCCTACATTATAATTGTCACTCCCAACACCTTATAATAGCATATCATCGTTGTCGGGTGGAAACCTTGTATGTCCAAAACCGTTCGTTTTGTATTTATCATCTATAAAATGTACTAAACTAGTGAAAACAGCAGATCTACAAGCACACAACGCCTCGCGATTGTGTGCTTGTAGATCGGCTGTTTTCACTAGTTTTGTGAGACAGTATGATGAAGCAGGGTCTTGCTTTACCAAAAGACGTACACATTTGAAATTTGGAGATACTAGGTTTCTGCCCGACAGTGACGATATTTTAGTGATTATGTTGCGAGGAAAACGTTGAGATAATAGCAAACTGACTGAAAATAACTTTGTACTACTATAACTTTGTGCCCCGTCACCCACTTTGAAAACCCCTGCTTTAGTCAACGGAATCAACACAGAAAGGGAGGGGGAGTCGGGTTGAAAACAAGTAACACTGGCGAGGGAGGGAGGGAGGGCTGCTGCTCCTCTCCAAACGTCCAACTCCTCGCCAACAAACAAAAAAAGCGTTGAACGCCGAGAGCGGCTGAACCGCGACACCTGGCACACACACAGGGAAGAAGTGGAGAGCTTTCTGACTTTACAATAACTAAAAAATGCAGGGCAGAAAGGAAAAGGACGGCGCGCTGGCAGCTATCAAACATTTACGGGTCAAACGCGGGTGATCTGGTGCCTCGGGAACAATGACAACCTTCTCTGCACAAAGGAAGAGGGGTGTTATTGGCGGCCATTTTATGTCCATGATGATGCTCCCCTGGGCCTGAATACTGAGCGAGTGTGAGCGAGTGTGTTGGTGTGTGTGTGTGTGTGTGTGTGTGTGTGTGTGTGTGTGTGTGTGTGTGTGTGTGTGTGTGTGTGTGTGTGTGTGTGTGTAGGAGTAGGGGGGCTGGTTTAGGGGGAAATGGCAGTGGTGTAAAGTAACTAAGTACCATTACTTTACTTGACTATTTCCAATTTCCAATACTTTTACTTCTACTCCACTGCATCTGGGATCCAAATATTGTACTTTTTACTCTACTACGTTTATTTGAAAGCTTTAGTTACTAGTTACTTTTCAGATATAAGTTATAATAAAAACATACATAAACCACTTTAGCTCTATTTTATACCCAGGCTATTTGAAAATAGCCGATGTACAAGCTCACAACGTGTCGCATCGTGATGCGTTGTGAGCTTGTAGATCTGCTATTTTCAAACATTGTTGTACATTTACTTTTGGTACTTTGAGTACATTTGAACACCAATACCTTTATACTTTTACTCCAGTAAACTTTGTAATCCAGACTTTTCCAGACTTGTAACGGAGTATTTCTATATTGCAGCATTGACACTTTTACTTGTGTAAGGAATATGAGTACTTTTTCCACCACTGGCGTGCATGCGTGTGTGTGTGCAGGAGTAAGGGGGCCGCATGGTTTAGGGGGAATGGGACAGAGGCCAAGGTAGAGTTGGCAGGAGTAGACATGCTAGGGCTTGTGTGCATGACAACAGAATGAGCGTGTCGAGCATACTGCTCGTGGTCCAGGCATACAGAGACCCTGCTGCCCAGCCCGGATCATCATACACTTGGTTAACATGGCACCAGTCAGCCTCGCTACAAAGACCCCTCGCTGCTCGCTTTAGATCACAGGGAGGAGGGGGGAGGTGGGGAGCATGGGGAGGGGGTTGTTTTGAGCAGTCTCCAAGACGGGCGAGAGAGGGGGAGAGAGAGAGAGAGAGAGAGAGAGAGAGAGAGAGAGAGAGAGAGAGAGAGTGTAGGGCTGTCACAATTATTACATAATCGTCTAATTGCAATTATTTGAAGTAATCGCAATTATTTTGCATAACCGTCATAATCGTCTCTATGTTGAGACATGGAAATATAGTTTCAAACACTTTAAAAAAGTAGTGGAAATAGCAGATCTACAAGCTCACAACGCGTTGCGATGCGACGCGTTGTGAGCTTGTAGATCGGCTATTTCCACTAGCAATGTTCTTTTTTTAAGTATAAAGTTGTCAAATATGTCAGTAACTTCTTTGCATATTTAAGTTATGTGTCATAATTGCCAAGTGCAACTTCGAAGCCTAAAAGCTAACAGAAATGTAATTGTCAATGACAAATACACAATTAAATCGTTAATCGCAATTATTTGAGTGACAATTAATCGTCATGTTAAAATGTCATAATCGTGACAGCCCTAAGAGAGAGAGAGAGGTTTGATCGGGGAGAGGGCTAAAACGGATGACAGTCGGCGGCACAGAGAAAGACAATGAGAAACAATGAGAAAGAGATGGAGTCTCATTGTTTGACATTCACTTGTTTTCATTATTTACTATCAATCTCTGTTAGGATGTTTGTTATTCAGTCGTGTCCCTGCATACTGTGGCGTCAATTGGGTATGGCAAGGCATGGCATACCTTGGCTACAGGGCTACAGGAGAAAACAATGACATTTACTTCTTAAAATAAATTTGTCATGGCTGTTGCTAAGGTATGGCAACATGACTGGTGTCTTGCACGACACCAGTCATGTTGCCATACCTTAGCTTTTGCTGAACTGACGCCACTGTGATTTGTTTATGTTATGTACTGTATGCATTGGCATGCCAATAAAGCTTTTGAAATTGAATTTCAAGACACAGAGAGCTGTTTGATTGGTTGAGAGGTTTAAAACGGACGACAGTCAGATATGGTGGCATAGAGAAAGACAGAGAGAGAGAGGGAGAGGGAGAGGGAGAGGGAGAGAGAGGGATAGAGAGAGAGAGAGAGAGAGAGAGAGAGAGAGAGAGAGAGAGAGAGAGAGAGAGAGAGAGATGGGACACTGTGACATTCACACTTTCACAGAGACGTAGTGACAGACACTGTGACAGAACTACAGAGAGTGAATGACAGGAGTGTCAGACAGACACACAGAGACAGACAGACAGACAGACAGACAGACAGACAGACAGACAGACAGACAGACAGACAGACAGACAGACAGACAGACAGACAGACAGACAGACAGATACGTGTCACCTATCTGCAGTGTCAGCCGTCTCCTGCTCTGTCTGCAGCTTGTATAGTGTTATTATCATTATTATTGCCATATGGAGGCAGTGTTCTCCGCTGATGTTTGTCGGGTGTGTGAGCACC
This sequence comes from Nannobrachium achirus, assembly GCF_963921795.1. Lineage (NCBI taxonomy): Eukaryota > Metazoa > Chordata > Actinopteri > Myctophiformes > Myctophidae > Nannobrachium > Nannobrachium achirus. The sequence goes on along the minus strand of NC_137821.1, from coordinate 45,006,400 downwards.
CAACAGCCCGTGGCCCCGGACGCAGCCAGCACTCCCTGGCCTGAACTTGACCCGACTTCAACTTGTTCCCTTCATCCTGCGTATCTGTGTTATAGCTAAGGTCTCTCTCTCAACCCCACTAAAACCTGAGGTGGATGCTGCAAATGCCTTCTGAATTACTAGTTGATAAATGATGATCTATTATTTGGCCATCATTGGAAAATGTTGTGTGCCAATCTTCTCCTCTGGGGCGTTGTGGGGTCCACAACATCCCAGAGGAGAAGATTTGTGTTAAAAAAAAAGGATCAGAACTATTCAAAAATTTTCAAGCACTTTCAAGAGACTGAAAACCGCACCTACAACTGGCTATATGTGCATGTCCGTATGTCTGTCCGTATGCCCGTGAGGCCGTCCATATCCCACGAAATTTGGCCAATGCCAAATGGGACTGAAGTGGGACTGAGTTACTAGGGCCCAAGGTGGAGGGGCCTTCATTATTTTGCTATTGAAAAATAGCAGATATTCAAGCTCACAGCGCGGCACCGAGTGCCGCGCTGCGAGCTTGTAGATCTGCTAATTTTGAAAAGTCGTGAAAATGTGTGCAAATCTTTGAATATATGTATTTTTTAAGCGAACATTTGTAACTCAAATTTTGCTTCTGGGGTCCCTGGAACATTTTGAGATGGGGTCCGTGGCCAAATACATATCATTTTGGGGGTCCTTCACATGAGAAAGTCTGAGCACCACTGACATAGAAACAGGATTTTTCAAAAAAACCTTATAAGGATTTGAAATATTCAATGACACATTTTCATGATTTTTCCAAAAATAGCAGATCTACAAGCTCGCAGCGCGGCACCGAGCTTGTAGATCTGCTATTTTTCAATAGTTCAAGCACAAAATGTGAGTGAATCCGCTTGTACCCAAGGCCCAGAATTTGGTGCGACACCCCTGGGCTCTGCACCCCCTTTCATCAGGGGACAAACATGACAGACGACGAGTCGGTGGCAGTGCCTCCAACTCCTCCCCCTCACAATCACAGTAGATAATCACCTTAGCAACACCCTCACCCAACCAAGCTCATTGACGATCGGCCATAAATTCAGATCAGAGCTTTCAATTTTCAAAGTGTGTACCCTGAAACCCGGCGACCTGAGGTTTTTAATAGCAGAAAGACCATCATTGGATTCGTAAAGCTCCTAATGCAATGTTTTAAACCCTCTCTCAGGAGGCGAGGCGAGGTGAGGAATTTTATAGAAGTTTTTAGTGTGTACTTGTGGATGCAATATTTTACAACTCCCGCCACTGGGATGTGGGTTTTTATTATTAGTCATTTTGACTCCTTATGGAACAAGCAAGAGCTGTTTAAATATGGGTTGCATCCTAACAGGAAAAGGAACAGAAAAATTGATTCGTAATGTTATGAACTTTTATTACTTTTGGCCCCGCAGCCTGTATATAGCTCTGTATTTCACACTGTCCCAGACAATGCAGGTTCTCCAATATGGTGGAGAGTAACTAAATGCATGCACTTAAATCTTTTGAGTATCTGTTGTATACTTTCACTCCACTACATTTCAAAGATACATTGTGTGACCCAATTTATTATAATAATAATAACGGATGGCTTTTTTTATAGCGCTTTTCTAAGCAAGCAAGTGCTTGCAGATCGGCTATTTTCAAAATATGTATCTGTGGAACCGAGTGACACTAAATGTAATGTCTACAATTTCAAGTGCTTGTCAGGGTGGGCTGCCCTTTTACCCGTCTGTAAAAAGTGCCCTCTCGAGAGAATGCAGTTTTCACTATGGTGAAAGAAATGCAAATGCCCTACCTGAAGGCAGCATTCAAGAGAAATGCCTTGTCCAAACTTTCCTGAACTTGAATGCAGCATCTTATGTTGAAGGATTTGCCCTCTCTGTGTAGAAATCCATGCTGTACGCCACATCTCCAATATTTACTTGATTATGCTTAGTTTAGTGTGGTGTCAAGTACCGAAAATAGCCGACCTCCAAGCTCACAACGTGCGTTGTGAGCTCCTATTTTCAATATTTTCACCAAAAGGCCCTTTTCGAAATGTCAGACCCTGCCTCTCTAACATTCTCTGCACGTCCCTGCATCCCAGTTACAACCTACTTGTGTTGAATCAGCTCCTTTCTGTTTACCCGGTGTATAAGATCCCTCGCCAATACGTCTTTTATCTGCCAGGATTGTTATCATCATGGCCAACAGTATTGAGTTTGCCTCGCAGTAATACACATAAATGATTTTAAGTTGTTGTTCTTCTCCAGTCTCGCTTTTATGTGTTTACACAGACGCCCTGAAACCCACTTCTGGGTTTTATTCAGCAATTTCACAGACCTTTTATGTTATTATGTTACAACAGGACATGGCTATGAGGATGGAAAAACGCATGTCAGTGTTTTGAACAGCTCTTGCACAAAGAAAAATCTGTTAGATGTAGCTGCAGTGAGATTCAAAGTCAGATGGTAGAGCAGAAATGGGAAATGGGTACAAATCAGTCTCTTCCTTTATAAAATATAACGCCCCACCTCCAAAAACAAGTATAAGAAATAAATTAAAAATACATTTGAGCGAAGAAGAACCATCACAAGCCTATGATCACAAGCCCCTCCTACAGCATACCCTGCTATAACATCAAATATAACATAAATTGGACCATATTTTCACGAAAGGCATATCATGGTGATTGAAACGGGGCTTTAAACTAGCGACAGGAACCATAAAGTATTTATGACAATGTTTATTAACTCATTGAATGCCATTTCAAGATGGCCCCCAAGTACCAGACTGCCACTATCCTAGATTTCTAGTGCACGGATCAATTTTTAGTGCACGGATCGTGCACGCCCATGCACCATATATGCATCATATGTGTAGTACTTTTTAACAGCTTTCAAACAAAAAAATCCGCTTGGAAATCCGTTCAGGCATTCATGAGATAGAAGCCTTCAAAGTCAGACAAAACAAACACTGCCACCTTCCAAATTTCTAGTGCACGGATCAATTTTTAGTGCACGGATCGTGCACGCCCATGCCTAGATCATGCACCATATGTGTAGTACTTTTTAACAGCTTTCAAACAAAAAAATCCGCTTGGAAATCCGTTCAGGCATTCATGAGATACAAGCCTTCAAAGTCAGACAAAACAGCCATTTTTGACATTTTGAAAGATGTGTTTGTTATGGGGCTAAACATGCAATTTCGCAATTGCGATCATGCCTAATACATTTGAGGCATTTTTAGAAATTTTTTTATAAAAAAAAATTTTGAAAAAAAAAAAAAAAAAATTTTTTTTTTTTTTTTTCAAAATGGCTTCCAACTCGGGAAACTCGGGCTGTGGCAGCCTGGGAGTACTGTAATAACTCGTGAAACTCGTGCCTTGGCAGTCAATGAGTTAAGGTAAGAAAATCAAATGTAAAAGTGTGGGGGAAATGAATGGAATCCTATGGAGAACAGGTTGCTTCTGGTGCCAGAACAGCGCAATTAGCGGCCAATCATAGGAACTTTCAGTTCCATGTTTGTTTCATTTTAAATCGGGACAACTACACCCCTGATCTTTCTGGACTGATCGCTTAACAGGGTCATAATTTCAGGCCGCTTCTTATCACCTGACAGGTGGGAGTTTCCCAGGTAGGAAGTAGTGCGTGGAAGGAACACGTTATTCCAACCAGTTTCTCTCTCCCCTCCATCAGGCACCCCGGCTGGCCAGGGGGAGGCAGTGACCAGGATCACTGCATGTTTTTTGTTAGGGCACCTACCCTAGGGGAGATGAGGAGAACATGCAAACTCTGCACAGAATCACTTTTAAAACCGTAAATACTGTGATTGTTCGCCGCTTAGCCAGCCAGTGTGGAGTTGTCGAACTGTGAGCCAGTTTGACTCTGATGAAGACGCCTGGTGCATCTTTAATAACTCTGATTGCCTTGGATCTGCAGCACTCCAATGTTCTACTTTTTTGGAATTAAGATTCTCCCCGATTCCAGACAGCTGAATCTTCCCCTGAGAGATGTGAAGAATCTCTTTAATTACTTGGGTGAGGGGAAAAATAGTGGCGAGTCGACAGCATTTTAATAGTGAATTCAGACAGGGCTTGATGTTGACTCCTGCCCACCTTCAACATTAACCCATTTAGGCCTATGATTATTGACTGCTTTAACTATTGAAAAATAGCACATCTACAAGCTCGCAGCGCGGCACCGAGTGCCGCGCTGCGAGCTTGTAGATCTGCTATTTTTGAAAAATCATGATTTTTCTTTGCAAGTCTTTGAATATATCTATTTAAAAGCGAACATTTGTAAATCAAATATTTGCTTCTGGGGGGTCCCTGGAACAACATATTTTGAGATGGGGGTCCGTGGCTAAATACCTGTAATTTTGGGGGTCCTTGACATGAAAAAGTTTGAGAACCACTGATTTAGAGGAAGGATTTAGAAGTCGGGTCAAAGATCGGGTCAAAGATATTCATAGACTTGCACACATTTTCACGATTTTTCAAAAATAGCAGATCTACAAGCTCGCAGCGCGGCACTCGGTGCCGCGCTGTGAGCTTGTATATCTGCTATTTTTCTAAGGTTAAAGCATACAATAGTGGTTAAAGTGGTTAAAATCTAACGCGACTCGGGCGCGTTCCAGGTATTTGAGAGTTAACCCACTTCAGGGAAATATCTCTGTCAACCCTGGAACGCTCTGTTCCACTTTAAAACACCACCCACCTGCCCTTCAGACTGCATTCCCACTTGGTTTTTAAAAGCTATATATTTCAGACGGCTGGTCCAGATTTTTTTTGTCATCATTAACTGCTCTCAGTCTACTGGCTGCTATTTTGCCCTTGTGTTTTGTTGTTGCTATTTACCTATGCTTTAAGTACTTTTACGCCCACTCCTATAGCTTTCTAGAAGACATTGTCTCCCTCCGACGGATTTATTTAAATGCAAATCTGGTGGTCAGGTTAAGGTCAGCAATGACCAGTGGTGGAAAGAGTACTTCAATACTCAATATTGCAATGTAGAAATACTCTGTTAGACGTAAAAGTCCAGAATTCTGAATGTACTTGAGTAAAAGTACAAAAGTATCTGCGTGAAAATGTATTTAAACCAAACTTAAACCAACTTAAACCAAAAATAAAAGAATACGGTATACAGATATACATTATACGGAATATCCGATTTTAAATGTATTGAAATCTTTTGAAAATAGAAGATCTACAAGCTCACAATCTGTGACGCATTGAGAGCTTGTAGATTGGATATTTTCAAATTGCCGAAATGTATAGGGCTGAAGTTTTTAAAGAATGTTTTGTAATAATAATCAAGATCTACAAAGTAACTAGTAACTAAAGTTTTCAAATAATTGTAGTGGAGTAAAAGTACACTATTTGCCTCTGAGATGTAGTGGAGTAGAAGTAAAAGTATTGGAAAATGTAAATACTCCAGTAAAGTAAAAGTACCTCAAAATTGTACTTGAGTAAATGTACTTAGTTACATTACACCATTGACCATGTCTCAGTGCAAGTTTTCAAACAAACACACACACACACACACACACACACACACACACACACACACACACACACACACACACACACACACACACACACACACACACACACACACACACACACACACAGACAAATCATGTACTATAGGCAGGCATGACATTTATTTCCATCGCTACACAGACGAAACACAATTCAATAAAAGCCTTTTTCTGGTCCTCGTTTCATGTCTGGCATTGCAGACATTTAATAAAATGTGATGTGTCCAAATACTTCATGCGGTTGAAAGACTCCGAATCAGAAATGATTATAATTACCCCCTCTGGCCCCAGCACCAGCAGCATTAATAATCTTTTTAGACCGGGGAACGCATTATTACGCATTATTACTTCAACCATTTATTTTAAGCTTTAACTATTGAAAAATAGCAGATATACAAGCTCGGTGCCGCGCTGCGAGCGTGTAGATCTTCTATTTTTAAAAGATTGTGAAGTCTTTGAAGATGTTTTTCTATGTGTATCTATGTCAGTGGCACTGGTTCTCAAACTTTTTCATGTCAAGGACCCCCCAAATTACGTACAGCCTATTTGGCCGACCCCATCTCAAAGTATGTTGTTCCAGGGACCCCCCCAGAAGCAAATATTTGATTTAAAAATGATGTTTTTTTCAAAAATAGCAGATCTACAAGCTCGCAGCGCGGCACTGGGTGCCACGCTGTGACCTTGGAGATCTGCTATTTTTCAATAGCTAAAGTATAACAATAATTCCGGGCCTAAATGGGATAATCTTTCTCTCTAGTCTGGGTTCCTTATCTGATCATGTCGGAACAGAGGCACACACACAGTCTTACTGTAATTGTTATTTTTTTGGCTCAGAGTTGTCTATTGATGCTTAAGGTGACCAAAGTATATTGTTTTCCCCAGCTAAGACAGTTAACCAAGATAATTACTTTCTTCTTGCTAGGCACAGCAAAGGCCACATCCCATGCTTTTTTATCTCCTCTAGACGTGACTGCTGCAATGTAATTTATTCTGGTATCAGCAGGTGGAAATATCCAAAGAAGACTGCAGTCGGGGAAAAGAAAACAAACGCTGCTGCCAGCCAGACTTTTAACATGCACGAAGAGAAATGGAAATATTGCTGCCCCTCACTGGTTTACTGAGCGAGTTTTTTAGGAGTGGTTTTAACATTTTACGGCACGTTTTTTAATGTTTCGGATCAGTTATATTACAAAGCACTTTGCCAATTAGCCTTTGAGAGGTGCTAATAAAGTTGTGATACATTTTTATCGTTAATATATTTCACAACTTTTATCACAATTCTTCTTGTTTTTTTTTATGATTTCATGTTGGCACACCCAAGACACCTGCATACAGAGCAGCCTTGGGGATATGTGCGCGTGTGTGTGTGTGCGTGTGTGCGTCTGTGTGCGCGCGCGTGCGTGCTATGGGGTTGCTCGCTCTCTAACCCGTGACAATAAATCATCGCCGAGACCGTCTGTTTTATGCTCGGCGAAGCCGCCGGCTTTGGTGACAGTTCATTTCATGCCCATTGTTCAGCGCTTTTCCCCCCTCCCTCCCTGCAAGGCCCTCGTTCCTTCACTTTCTCGTCTGCTCGCTCGCCCCGGCTGGGCTCCCACCACCCACCCGCCCACCCTCTCTGTTCCGGTGAAGATGCCTCTGCTCTCCTTGGCTCTGTGTGTGTGTGTGATTAAAAAGGCTGTTGACGACAGCGGCAGCGGAGTGGAAATCAATGATGAAAACCGAGCCCTGCAAGCCAAGCCGTGCCACGGGCCACCCCGAGATCTGATTCAGCTCTGCCTACCGTGTTAATGAATGCTGTGGTGTAAAGTAACTAAATACATTTACTGAAGTACTTAAAGGAGGACTTCGCCACTTTTCAACCTGTCTTCATATAATAGGTCCTCACTAATGTTCATAATAAAATAGCACCATTATTTTCTACTCAGTCTGGGTCTCATAGGAGAGCTGTCAAATCCTTCCACCGGTGACATCATCGTTTGACAGATTATTTTTTTTAAACAATATTTTTGGGAAAAGAAAAAAATATTTTTATTATCACGAGAACAATGGCTTCCACTTTAACATTGCAACTTTTCAGGAATAGAAAGCTTGCAGTTTCTATTAGCTTGCATTTCCCATTGATGATGTCACCGGTGGAAGGATTTGACCCACCCACAGCTCTCCTATGAGACCCAGACTGAGTAGAAAAAAATTGTGATATTTTATTATGAACATTAGTGAGGACCTATTATATGAAGATAGGTTGAAAAGTGGTGAAGTCCTCCTTTAAGCCTAGTTAAGTATAATGTTGAGGGGTTTGTACTTTACTCGAGCGTTTCCAATTTCCAATACTTTTACTTCTGCTCCACTACATCTCGGATCCAAATATTATACTTTACTCCACAACAATATTGGAAAACTTTAGTTTAAAGTTACTTTGTAGATAATTATTACAAAACATACTTCAACCCTATACATTTCGGCCATTTGAAAATAGCCGATCGACAAGCTCACAATGTGTCGCGATGAGATAGATGCATTGCAGCTGTCTGCACCACGTTTCTGTGTTTGTATTATGTGTATCCACATATTTGAACAGTACATGCAACCATACACTTTGTATTTGTGCATATCGTGTATCCGATTGCATTTGCACTTGTGTGTCAAACCCTATTATGCGTTTGTTTGTGTGTTAGTGTCTCTGTGTGGACTTTGTGTGTTTGTGTGTGTGCGTGCATTCACTGGAGGCAGACTTGCACAGTGGCAGATGATGCTAATGCATTGTGGGACGGGAGCTGGCAGTATATCTAGTTCAGAGACAGGGGACAGGCACCCCTCCATTAACTCTGCTGGCAGCCTGGCACATGCTCACCTGGGCTACACGTGTCTGCCAGTGCTCGCCTCGCTCTATCAGCGTGGTCCGCCAGAGACCGCCCAGGAACACCAGTACACTAATTCAGCATCTCTCTAACGAGTAACGGCCCCACGAGCTAACGGGCTAGCGCTCTCTGCGGTTGCCAATGAATAGAACATATTCACACGGCGGCCATCTTGCTGTTAAGTAAATGAAATGCCACCCCAGTTTTTCGATGCAAAATGCAAACATTGTCTATAGGCTCTATGCACAGCAGCCATATTGCAAAGAAATTGGGCCCCTTCCTTGCCTCCTTCACGAGTGTTACCTATAGTATTGTTTAAGGGGGGCCGCTCTCCATTCCGACATGCTGCCATTCCGACATTGACTTATAATTGTCGGAATAGAGGTTAGGGTTAGGTATAGGGTTAGTGTCGGAATGGGGGGATGTCGGAATGGCAGCATGTCGGAATTGGGGGGATGCACCCCTGTTTATGGCTCTGTTCCATTGTGGTTAAACAGAGTCAGGGAGCTGATATTATGTATGCTGGCTCACTGGAAACACTGCTACACTAGTGGGTCTCAAAGTGCCCTTGAGGTAGCCTGACACTCAGCCTGAATTGACATTTCGTTTCACTCCATTATTCAGTCTGAACTCACTTCCACCGAAGGCGATTGCAGGGATGGGCGTTGCCAAAAAAAAGGCAGTCTTCAGCGATTGGTTCAGTGTGGCTGGCTAGTGGCTAGCCTGTTGCTTGCTAGTGCTACTTGCTAACCAAAGAAACAGTCAGAATAGGAGCACTACGAACTAGTTATCAAACACAACATAACATGCCTGCTACTGGTGTTTCATAGCGAGATCGATACGATCGCATTTTACCGCAATTTACCGCATTTTATCGCGACGCGATGCGCGGTATGGTACGGCGGCGGCGCTGGTGTACTTGGAAACACACATGAGTTCTGGGAAACCCCCACCCACGCTGATCACAAGACGCTGATTCACGACGCTGATTCGCCGATCGGATTTTCAACCGAGGCAGGCCTCTTCTTATGAGAGCGATGCTATTGGTGTCGATTCTTACACTTATTATAGAAAGTCAATTTCACAGGCTAACATTGCATCCGTGCTAATCTCTCTCTCTTGTCCCACACTGGGTTCCATTCAGGCCACCGCTAGCTGCCTCTGAGGGGAGCACGGCACCTTGGCTGCATTACGCAGCACAGCAGGGCTAATGACGCCGTGCCACATCAAATACCTGTAATTGTAGCGCCGACAGATGGGGGCTTAATGTAGCGTCGCCCACTAAAGATGCGTCGGTTTCCAGACTTTCTGACTGATGAGGACAGGGAAGGAAAAGGGGTGGGAGATCTCTTTTTTTTCACTCGCATGACCTGAACCGTTTGGCGTCTGTGCCGAATTGAATTGGTTTAAACTGAATAAAAAGTATACAATGATGAAGATACTGTCAAAGGTTTCTGGCTGACTCTGACTTTCAAAATATTATGTATGACACTGATTTACTAAGACACTATGGCACATTGGGAGTCCACTAATATTAGTGGTTCTCAAATGTTGTATTTGCCAGGACCGTAGGACCCCCATAAAGGGCTTTGCACACAGGACCATTGCGTTTCTTTCCGTTTGCTGCATGATTAAAACGCATTGGATGTGGTGCGCAGGGCTGTGCGGAATCCACACTGTGGATCCGGAAAGGAGTCATAAAAGGAATCAATGAGTTTTTACCGCATGCGACAAGACGCACAAATTGGGTTCGATCGGGAAAAAAACGCACAGCCGCAGCCACCTTCCGAATGCCAAATTCAGAGCCAGTGTGCATGAGGTCATAGAGAATCATTGTTTTCTTTAAAAAAAAAAAATTGTCTGTTTTTTCTGTGCGAATAAAACGCGTCTGTGTGCAAAGCCCTTAACTCTGGGAGAGTACAAATAGAACCAAATGGAGCCTAAAGGGTCCATTTGGTTCTATTTGTACACTCTCTGAGTTACAGACCTATTATTGTAATTCAGGGCTATCTCCTTATGTGTTTCTGGTAATTATTGTTCATTTGTCCATGGCAAAAATGGAATTTTGAAGAAAAAAAAAATCACCACAAACAACCCTGACCCGGCATATAAAAAAAGACAGACAGACCCGTATTCTAATTGGAACCTAGAGATTCATTCCAAGATCCCATTTTGTTAGGAGATATTGAAAAAGCGACCCCCGACTGTCGGGTATTACCATATGTACGTGACAAAGCCAATAATTACAACCGCCAGCATGAACTGCTGTTCCACCAGTGAATGCCAGTCACAGGCTACTCCGTGATTAAATCTAGCAGCCACGCAGCAGCCCTACAATGAGACACAAATTAAATTAAATTGCATGTTTTCAGCTCCATGAAGGACAACTTTTTATTGCATGGAGGTACAGTTTGATGCACTCTCCGCTCTCCCGAGTCACTGAACTGACAGCTGGCAGCCTGGCAACGCATGACAGCTCAATGCTCCCCAAACCCCCCACACCCCTTTTTTATTTCTTCTCTGGAGTAAACTGATTCCAGGTCAGCTAAATCATCACACATTGACTGATCGATAGAATACTTTATTAGTAAAAAAATGTAAACGGCATGAAGTACTACAGTGTAGTTAAAAAAAGAAGGTAGGCCTATTTTTTTGCCCTTAAAGGGATAGTTCACCCCCAAAATGACCTTTTTTCTATCGATTACTTACCTCATGGAGACTAGAATTCATATATTTTTTGTTTTTTGTCGCATTCTTAAACCAATCATTTGAGGAGACTCTTTGTGTCTCCATAGGCAACAAAGCAGGCTCTTTGTGTCTCCATCGGGACGGGAACCACTGCTGGTCATCAAATTAGTGGCTTAGGAATGCGACAAAAACAAAAAAATATCCATGAATTCAAGTCTCCATGGGATGAAAAAGTTACCCTTTAATGCTTTTCTCTACTGATCAGTGCTGAGTACAGGCTCTTCTTGGATCCTTTCAGGTATTACACGTAATGATAAACAGACCCGGCTGAGAGTGACCACGATAATACACAGACGTGAACCCGCAAGGGACTCGGGTGCTTGTCACGTATGGTTGGACCCGTGAACTGAAATTTCAAATAAATACATAATAAATCGTGGGCTCGCTGAAAGCGTGCACACGTATGTCATCTTCATTATTTATCTATCAGTCAAGTTCTCCCTCGACAGCACAAAGGCAGGGCCCTTAGCCAATGAGGTGCAGCCAAAGGATAGATCTTTATGCCCATACATGGTGTTACATGCGAGCCCACACTGTTTCGTAGGAACAGTATTTAAATACTGTTCCTACGGTGATATTTAAATATTATTTACTCTATACTCTTACCTGGGTTTCATGATTTAAAAAGTATGTCTGTCTGTCTGTCTGTCTGTCTGTCTGTCTGTCTGTCTGTCTGTCTGTCTGTCTGTCTGTCTGTCTGTCTGTCTGTCTGTCTGTCTGTCTGTGACCTTGGGAAATAACCACGCATCCTCTACACGGTATTACAATGTGGGGTGGAGGGTTGGGGGGGGAATCCGGGATCTAGGGATAAACATGCCAGTGGAACTTCTCAACTTGCCCCCCAGCCCTTAGAAGGCACAAAGTAAAAAAAAAAAAAAAAGGCCAACTGCTAATTTAGGGCTATTTAAGTGTAAGCGGATTGCATGGAGTAAGGCTCGGGGCTTAGTGCAGATAGCGGGGCAGTGTGTTTAATGCAATAGAGATAGCACACTCATTTAAAGCACCAGTGAAACCACCAGGCTCTGCTCCCCCACAGCAACTTTATCTCCTGTGGGTTCAACTCTTCTACTGGTCCTCTCCTTCCTTCTGCTTGTCTCCCTGTACTGTGTACACTGTAGGAAACAACATGGACTAAGGGAGCGGTGACATCACCTTTTCGGCAAGTTCAATTCCACTATATTGGAATTTCCGGTCCCGAAAAAGCAACCGGGAAAACAAATTGCTATTGGCTGGAAGGTCAGCGAGGGGGCGGGTCTACTTCACTCAGTAGAGCCAGTAGCAGGACCATAATTTACAAAAAATGCTTAATCATAGTAATTGAAAGAAAAACATTAAACTAGTGACAGAATTAACGTATTCATGACAAGGATTACTGAGATAATATAATCAAGTGTAGGTCTGCAGCCAGCAGGAGTGGAAATAGTGACACCTATAGGCCATTAATGAGAACTGCAGGGAATTCACAGTACTTCCTTATTGGTTTCATTTTAAAAACAAAACGTATATAGGCTACCACCTGCTCCCTACATGTCCTTCCTTTCCTTCATATTGTCTCCCTTCTTCTCCCTGCCATCTCTCACATCTTATTTTTTCTTCATTTAGCTCATCGATCCTTTTAGTTTCCTTTTTCTCTCCGAATATCTTTATTTTTTTTGTTTTGCCATTCCGTTTGAAGTCGAGCTTAAATGTGAAAATCAAAGCCCTTACACGATGAGTCACAACAGAGTGTGGAGCGGCAAAATAAAGCTCATCTCGTTGTTCATCAAAAAGAGAGGCTAACCTTTAAAGTAGATAATTCTACGCTTCCTTTTTGAATTTTATTTAAGAGAGAGAGAGCGTCAAGAGACTGCGGTTCAGAACCAGCCCCCAGTGGTGGAACTGAGGAGAGAAGCGTGTGTGGGTGAGTAGACGCCCAGCGATCCAGGCTCCATACCGTGGGCACAGCACTGGATGCAGAGAGAGATCCACGCGCTTTACATTTTTAGCCGAGCGAACAAAAATAAGAAATAACACAACATTGTTGTTGTTGCGGTGGAAACCTTGTATGTCTAAAACCGTTCGTTTTGTATTTATCGTTCGTTTTAGAGATGATTTAAAGTAGTATTCACATTCAAAATGACCTTTTTTCTATTGATTATACTCACGCCATGGAGACTTGAGTTCAATAATATTTGTCACATTCCTAAGACAAAAAGTGTCGGCCTATTATAGAAAAGGTACCCTTTTCTATAATAGGTCCCCATCCAGAATCAATATTGGTACATTTATTGTAATCAAATTATTGTCTTAGGAATGCGACAATACAAAGAAAATATTATTGAACTCAAGTCTCCATGGCGTGAGTAATCAATAAAAAAAAGTCATTTTGAGGGTGAACAACTCCGTGTAAACAGCCCATCTACAAGCACGGATGCGAGGCGTTGTGTGCGTGTAGATCTGCTGTTTTCACTAGTTTTGCAAGACAGTCTTGTGATGAAGCAGGGCTTTACTCTTAAAAAAAAAACACATTCGAAACTTTGGAGATAGAGGATTCTGACGAAACGCTGGATAGAGAGAGGGAGTTTGAGAAAAGCGGATCTGCATGGAGACATCACACTCGCAGCTGCTGCCTGCCTGCGTGCTTTGGGAATGTTTTATTCAATTTCCACTCCTTTTTTCTCCTGATATTTCCATGTGTTTTACCAGCAGGTGAAAAACTAGACCAGTGGGAGCGCAGCGGGAGCCTGTATGCATGAGAGAAGACAGTCCAGCCTGAACAAATAATAAACTGAGAATCATGCAGGGGAGGGGATGAGAGCCAAGCAATCGTTCTGTGTGTGTGTGTGTGTGTGTGTGTGTGTGTGTGTGTGTGTGTGTGTGTGTGTGTGTGTGTGTGTGTGTGTGTGTGTGTGTGTGTGAAGTTTGTGATTGCTGAACTGGCTTGTTTATTTTTATTTTTTTTTACTTTTTATTTTACAGAGAAGACGAAGGTAAACTGTGCCGTGCTGTTAAAGGCTTTATCAGAGTGTGAGGTGAAGAGCTATAACCTCAACTTTTGTGATAAAAGTGTGATGGCCATCATAGTCACAGACTCACGGTGAAGTCCTATCACCGCGCCTCTGTGCCTCTAAAAACCAGGGGGAACACTGCATTGGTCGATCTTGACCAATCAATGAACGGGGAGATGGGGGGGATCAGATCCCTAAGACAAATTCCAATCAACTCTGTTGACATGGCAATAAAGTATTGAATCTTGAAACTTGAGATCAGATGTCTGAAGGTAAAAACAGAGGAGAGATGTCTAGGTCCGCGGTGATGGCTCTTCGCAATGTTGTAGTTTTCTGACTTTAAAAGACCCCATCACTGTGGACTACACTGTTTCTCCAATGACTAAAGCGAGGTCCTAGGGTGTGTGTGTGTGTGTGTGTGCGCACGTGCGCATGTGTGTGCGCGCGCGTGTGTTCATGCCTGATCATTTTTTACTTTTTATTTTGCTGCCAATCAAGGTGTGCACAGTGCTACAGGCAGAGATCAAAACAGCGGTGTTAGACGAAGCGCAGGCTGCGCCCCGCTGGCTGTTACAGGGGAAACCCCCTCAAGACAAGCCTGTTTGTAATTTGGGGAGAGAGGAAAGACACACTGCATGCTGAGCTGTTGTTCTTTTTTGTGTGCGTGTGCTGCTGATCTCTTTAAACTGCTGTAAATAAACCCAAACCCACTCCCCCCCACTGCCTTTGTGAAAGTGCTGTTGCGCGCAGCAGAGAGACATGTCATAAAACAAAGTGGAGATAAAAAAAGTCATTCATGGTCTGACTTTACCTCAGCGGGCAAAGTCATCATGACGCGTTAAGGTGAATTAAACCACGGGGCCAGCCCAACCATTTGCGGCAATTCCTCCATTTCGTAAAACAGCCTCGTCTTTTACACCTCTTAAAACCTTATAATGCGTCGCTGAACAGGGTCCCCCAGGGGGCTTTACTACCGTTTCTCTGCACCAAATATCTTCGTCATGAATAGCTGATCAACAAGCTTACAACGCATGGCCCTGCGACGTTTTAGCTTGTAGATCAGAGTGCAACACCCGAGTGCAACCAAACATAAACGTACTGGTCTTTTAGTTCTACTGTGTGGATCTCTTCTCCACCAGTCCCTCCCTATAACAGTTTAGTCTAGTTATTATTTGTTGACAAATTTAGTCTTACTTGTATTCATCGTAGCTTAGTTTTAGTTTAGTTTTTATTCTGTTTTTGTCAGTGAAAAAACAGTAGTCGGCAAACATTTTCCGTCATAGTCAACGAAATCAACACTATTCTGAGCCGACCTAGGGTATTGTCAGGTATATTGTATTTTTGGTTCGAGGTGGACCTGTGCAGACCTCTAGCCAGAATGCTATAGATAGAGATCAAGAGCTTATCAATCTGGCTGATTAACCCCCCCCCCCCCCCCCCCCCCGTTTTCTTACTCAGCTTTGTATTTTCCTCACCTGTCTTCACCTGGAGGAGCACTCGACCTTTCAGTAAAACCGCCAGCCTTTTATAACTGTCGCACTCAATCCCTTTCCGCTGTTGCTTTCAATTTTCTCTCCTATCTTTCTGTGTGGCCCTCCGTCTCTGAGAAACATGGTTATATAGGTCTAATACTAATTCAACCGGGCTGCGGCTAGAAGAAGAAAATAGTGTCTTTTCTTTATTTCATTGAGGAGCTTGTGAAATGGGATAAACTGTGGCTCGTGAGGGATATTTGTATGTAAACCATGTACTGTACTCTCTCTCTCTCTCTCTCTGCTTGCATGCACGCATGCCTTTAATGCCTTATTTTGCATTTAAGCCTGCAGTCCCCCTCCCCACTCCCCCCTCATCCCCCTCCCCTCTCATGGATCCTCAGAGCGGCCTAGGGGTGTGTAAATAACTGGAATTACAGAAAGCACGGAGGCTGACCTCATGAATTTAAACAGGCTCATGTATTCCAAATAACACTGCGTGGCCGTTTGACCGCGGCCCCAAATGAAGAACGTTAGAGCGGAACAACGTCAGAGTGTAAACTCTCCGCTCCGCTCCTACAGACTGGGGGAGGCGTGTTGTAAAATCGGTGTTGCCATGATTTCGCGAGAGAAATATAGTAACCAGGTCTATTATAGCCCGATAGAAGCGACTGTGCCTACGGATAATTGAAAATATCGATCTGAATGCTCACAATGCGTCACATGAGCCTGTAGAGCCTGTAAAGGCTTTCCCTTTTTTTAATTTGGGAATATTTTTGAATTTTTTTAACAAATGTTTGAACTTGTAGTTCGGCTATTTTTGGCAAAGAGCTTTGGTGTAGCGGGGAAAAGAGCAGACTAAGTACAGAGTGAAAGGTCAAGTTTATTAAATACTGATGGTTCAATAGGTTAAATATCTGACAACACAAATTGACATGACTCCAAAATACACTGATGATTGTGCTGTCAAACGATGAAACTATATGGAATCTATGAAAAGGTTGTCTCTCTCAACTTAGGGGTCCTTGGCCTGAAAACCTTGAAGACCCCCGGCTTAAATCAAGGAATCAGAGATAAATATATTTTGAGTCAGTGACTTACATTCGAGACTTAATTGGCCAAAATGTAAAGGAGGGCTGTTATACTGCGCCACCTACGAGGCTACTAAGGCACCTATGAGGCCACCTACGAACATTTCTTGGGACAAAAATACAGCATATTGGAATGATGAGGGAATAGAGAAGGATGGCGAGGGAAAGTGAAAAGACAGACGAGCGGTTTGTCTCTGTGTGAAAGAGGAAACCAGAGAGCATGGTGAAAGAATACATAGTACTAGATCAGGGATGGGCAACTTTGATGATGGAGAGGGCCACTATATTTGCACATTTACTCCAGAGGGCTACAATGCCAGTCAAAAATAGCCGATCTACAAGCTCAAAACATGTTGCAGTGCGACACATTTTGAGCCTGTTGTTCCGCTATTTTTGCAAATTTTCAATTGGAATACGGAATTATTTTTTTATTTGAATCCTATAAAGTAACATTTTTATTTAATTTCAAATGCATTATATGTTCTTATGTTAACTTTATGAACTTAAATACAAATACATTGGACATAAAAAAGACTAGTAGGAGGCTAGGAGCCTACTATTCATTATGATACCAATATAGACTGAAGTAATTAAAGTGAGTCATGTTTGCATGTTTGGAATTGCAACAGCTGAAATCAATAATATATCAGTATTCCGGCCCAGTGGGCCTCATCAAGTGAAGTTGGGGGCCGCATGTGGCCCCCGGGCCGCCAGTTGCCCATGAACTGTATGTACTAGATGGAGATAGAGTGAACTGTGTGTGTGTGTGTGTGTGTGTGTGTGTGTGTGTGTGTGTGTGTGTGTGTGTGTGTGTGTGTGTGTGTGTGTGTGTGTGTGTGTGTGTGTGTGTGTGTGTGCGCGCACACACACACACTTGTCACGTGTCTGCTGTAATGCAGTGTCCATACAGGCTCTAATGAGGTACATGATCATTTCACTCGGAAAACAGGACTGGCTGAAAACGTATGAATAAGAAATGCACTAAAATACATTTTTTCCCTATAAATGGATCCATCAGCTCTGCTGAGAATGTGGTGTGCATGCATGTTGCACTCTACTACAGAGAAGGAAGAAAAACATAGGAATATTTATTTTTTTCATAATCACCACGCTTATTGCAGCCGCCCTTGACTTGACTTCAGATATATGGAGGACTATACAGAAAACCAAAGAGTCGATGGTGGTGGCAGTCAACGTGTGGCATGTTGTCCATACATAATTTACCCACATGCCCATCAAAGTGCCCACGACTTCTCCGTAATTTGCGCTCAATATGTAATTAAATGTGGTCAAAATGTGCCAGATCTGAACACTGCAGAGCGAGAGAGAGAGAGAGAGAGAGAGAGAGAGAGAGAGAGAGAGAGAGAGAGAGAGAGAGAGAGAGAGAGAGAGAGAGAAGAAAACACTGACTGGGTTCACGGCGGGAGTATAGCCGGCCTGGCGGAGTTGAGTTGTAATTAAAAACTACTTTCCTTAAGCCAGTTCCGACTCACTTCCGCTTCTTTCTTCGCTCCAACGCTCGTGCAGATACGCTAAACCATTGTCATTCCCCTTCAAAGGGCCAGAATCCCATTAAAAAAGGCAGCCTCGCCATTGGAGCATCCTTGAAGGCCCCATTCTCCGGCGCCGCTGTACCGTCGCTGCCAGAGCTTATAGCATCAGGCCTGCCACCACCCCCACCCACCCCCCCTCCCCTGTTCAACCCCCCCGGTTTGACAATGTACAAAATAACTCAATTTGACACTCTAGCATGTAAGAAAGAGGCTTTCTGTCACTTACCTATTTATGTTTCCCAGGCCGTCAGCAGGAAAAGGGTGTCGCGAGGAGGAAGAGAAAGAGAGGGGGGGGGGGGGAGAAGGACAGAGAGAGAGAGAAGAGACAATGGTTAGTTCGGATGCACCTTGACGAGAGGCCCCGTTCTCCTATACATTCATCATCACGCACCGGCGTTGATAAAAAAAAACATCAGTCATTCATCATACTTAGCCGCCGTTTCGTCGTCTCTCTTCTTTCACCGGCCCGGCCGGCCCTAATAAATATCGTCCTTTATGCAAAGTCGTTTAACCAGGACATGCAGGGACTGGGGGTGGTGGGGGTGTGGGGGTGTGGGTGGTGTGGCGGGGTTTGTGGGAAAAGACGGCCAGAGACAAGGATCAAGAACATGGTGGCGAAGCGAGAACCGGGTCCCGCAGGTCACAAAGAGCATGAATCGACGAGAAGAAGAGGGGGGAAGGTCTGTAAAAAGTGCCCTCTCCAGACCATGAATGCAGTTTTTACTATGGTTAAAGGAACGCAAAATATGCCCTCTTTCCATGCCCTAACCTGAAGGCAGCATTGAAGAGAATTAGCCTTGTCCAAACTCTCCTGAACTTGAATGCAGCATCTCATGTTGAAATGATTGCCCTCTCTGTGTAGAAATCCATGCCATTACGTCACATCTCCAGTATGCACTTGTTTATGCTTAGTTCAGTGTGGTTTCAAGTACCGAAAATAGCCGACCTTCGGGCTTGGAGGTCGGATATTTTCGACGTTTCCACCAAAAGGCCCTTTTAGAAGTTTCAGCCCCTGCCTCTCTGACCTTCTCCGAGCGTCCACTGTGACGGACAATCAAGATGGTTGAGTTCAAGTCGTGGCCACGCTGATGCTCTACATGTGAACAACGGAATGAATACTCCAGTCGTGCAGGTTGTATCAAAGGGATTGCATCAACCTCTGTAAGCTTTTCAAGAAGACATCAAACATTGCCATTTTTCAGACAGAACCAGGGCGACCTAGATTGGCATTGTGAACGTTTGTCAGTGTGCCTGTGTGCCTGTGTGCGCCTGTGTGTGTGTGTGTGTGTGTGTGTGTGTGTGTGTGTGTGTGTGTGTGTGTGTGTGTGTGTGTGTGTGTGTGTGTGTGTGTGTGTGTGTGTGTGTGTGTGTGTGTGTGTGTGCGCGTGTGTGTGCGTTTGTGCGTGCGTGCACGTGTGTGCGTTTGCGTGTGTGTGTGTGTGTGTTTGTGTGCGTGCGTGTGCGTGTGTGTTTTCCTCTGCTAGACTGATGTAGAGTATTGCTGCACAACTCATGTAGGCCACAGAGGCGTCAATTGGGTATGGCAAGCTATGGCAGCTGCCATATCTTGGCTACAGGTTCAAATAATAAAATGTACTTTTCATCGTGTCTGTTGCTAAGGCACGCGCGTGCAAGACACCAGTCATGTTGCCATACCTTGTTTTTTTTCTGAACTGTCGCCACTGGTAGGCCACTCAGACATGTGAAGGGGGAGAGAGAAATGTGGACTAGTGCCAGTGTTGGTAGTTATGTGTGGAACAGGTGCGTGTGCACACACACACGCGCACACACACACACACACACACACACACACACACACACACACACACACACACACACACACACACACACACACACACACACACACACGCACACACGCACACACGCAAACGCACACGCACACACACATAAACACGTAACATAAATCCTTAGCCCTAAAGCACTTTTTCATTTTAGCATCGCAAAAGTTGCTTAGCAGCGAAGCCACATGAGGTCTGATTGACTGACGCTCAAAAAGTTACCCTCGATTGCTCTATTTCTTATTTTTATCAAAATGATTTTCCGGCGGGGAAATAAAAATGACACGACAGCACACAATTCAAAATAGCAAACAACAGGCACCCTGCCTCTGTAAAGAGCCACCATCTGGAATGGGAACAGAATGCCGATGCCTATTTAGATGCATAAAGAAAAGGAGAGGAGAGGCTAGCCTGCTAGACCGTTGAACAGCGCTTGGATTCTGCTGAAGTTTCTCTTTTTCTTTTTTTTTTGTCTCCGCTTGCTATTATCTAGGTCAGCACGGAAAGATAACCAGAGGATGGAGAGAGAGAGGGAGAGAGAGAGAGAGAGATTGGATGTGGTCAGGGGCGTCACAAGGGGGGGAAAAGAGGGACTGAGTTACTAGGGCCCAAGGTGGAGGGGCCTTAATTATGTTATACTTTAGCTATTGAAAAATAGCAGATCTACAAGCTTGTAGATCTGCTATCTATTTTTTAAGCGAACATTTGTAACATTTTGATTCTGGGGGGTCCCTGGAACTAAATGTTTTGAGATGGGGGGTCTGTGGCCAAAATACCTATAATTTTGGGGGTCCTTCACATTAAAAGTTTTGAGCACCACTGACATAGGAACATAGATTAAAAAAAAAGCTTGTGAGCTTGTATATCTGCTATTTTTCAACAGTTAAAGCACAAAACAACGCATAATAACGCGTTCCCAGTCTAAATGGGTTAAACCCCCTCCTCCCCCTATGAAGAACATTCGTGGGGGGCCCACAGTGAATCCTTGAACCCAGGGCCCAGAATTTGGTGCGACACCCTTGGATGTGGTGGGGGAGGAAGGTATGGGGTGTTGATGATGGCAAGGAGGAGGTGGTGAGGGGAGTGTTGCAACGCGTTGATGATGGCGCCCCGTTTTCTTGCTGATCAGGTGAAAAGGCACGCAGATGTGAGCGCGCGCTGATGCAAAGTAGGGCGGCAGGAAGGAAGGGAGGGAGGGAGGGAGGGAAGGGTGCGAGAGGAGGCGGATCTCCACAGAAGAAGATTATATTTACGTTAGAGAAGAAGCATGGAAGAGCAGGTTAATGTGCTTCATTGTTTGTTATACGGTGAGTGATGAGGAGAATCGTGTAGGAGCAAAAATAAACCTGTGCTTTTTCTGAACCCTTTGGCATTAGTGTAAAGCAGGGGTCTTCTACAGGGGGTCCGGGACCCCTAGGGGGTCCTCAGAGTTACTACAGGGGGTCCTCCAAATCTTTGTGATAGAAACTTTTTTCTCCTTTTTTTATATTAACTCATTCCCTGCCAGGCCCGATAGTCCCGAGATTATTCCAATGTCTTTCCCCGCCAGGCCCGATAGTCCCGAGAATTAAAAAAAAAAAAAAAAAAAAAAAAAAAAAAATTCAAAAAATTTTTTTTTCAAAAAAAAATTTTTGACCCCCAAAAATGGAGTAGGCATGATAGCAATCGCGAAATTGCATGTTTAACCCCCATAGCAACCCCATCTTTCAAGCATGGCAGCCATTTTGGCAGCCATCTTTGTTAAACATAGTGGCTGTTATCTCATGAATGCCTGAACGGATTTCCATTCGGATTTTTTTGTTTGAAAGCTGTGAGCAATGTGGACACACGTGGTGCATTATCTAGGCATGGGTGTGCATGATCCGTGCACACCCAATTACATGGAAGTCTATGGAGACGAATGGCAGGTGGGAGTACGGAGGTATGTTAAAATGGCGGTCAATGTGTTAACCACTTCAACCGTAGTGTCCATATTCTGAGAACTTTGGCCAAAAATAGCAGTTCTAAAAGTTCACAACGCCTCGCAGAGCGAGGCGTTGTGAGCTTTTAGATCGGCTATTTTTGGTAAAGACTAAAGAGGTTTGATGTAGAGTAGAGGGGAACTAAGGGACTAAGTACAGAGTGAGAAAGGTCAAGTTTATTAAGTATTGGCGGTTCAAGTAAGTGGTTAAATATCTGAAAACACAAATGGACCAATCCCCAATCACATACACACCCATTGTAACTGTTACAATGGGTGTGTATGTGATTGGGGATTGGTCCATTGACATGACTCCAAAATACACTGATGATTGCGCTGTCAAGCGATGACACCATAATCTATCTATGAAAATGTTGTGGGCCTGCTTCATCTCTCTCTCAACTAAGGGGTCCTTGGACTGAAAACGTTGAAGACCCCTGGTGTAAAGTAACTCAGTAGATGTAATCGTTTTACTTCGCCCCCACTGCACCTCAGAGGCAAATATTGTACTTTTACTTTTATTACAAAACACATTTACCACTTCAGCCGTATACGCGGCCATTTGAAAACAGCAGATCTGCATGCTCGCAATGCGTCAGGGTGCCGCGCATTGTGAGCTTGTACGTAGGCTATCTTCAAAATATCTTTTTATACATTTTGAACTTGGGAAACGGGACATTGTGCACAAAGATAACTTTTACGTTTGGTACTTTATGCCTAACTCGAGACTAGGCGCGGTCACCGCCTCCTAGCAATTCATTTTCAATGAGAGGCGGGCGGCTTTTTCGGGCCGCACAGCGAAGTTTTGGGGCGGCGAGGAGAGCGGGCGCGGTCCCGTGAAATCCCCGTGAGCGTGCTCGTTTGTGCATGCGTACGCGGGCGGTGAGAGATGGATTGTGTTCATCTTTGTGAAATACCGCGCAGCGTTTACTCACTGAGCGAGTGTGTTTGTGTCTCACCGCGGTGCGGCCACCGCTGATCCTAGCGGCAGCCCCGACAGCAACCGCGCCTAGTGTGGAGGGCACCTAATATTGCCGATAACTTTGTACATTTTGAATGCAGAACTTCTAATTGTTAACAATGTATACCGGTATCTACATTGCAGTATTGCGACTGGGTTGAGCAATGTCTGAATACTTCTATTCTATCACTGCCGTTTGGCCCTGTTAAAGCACTGGGGGGGAGGGGGGGTGGTGTGCTGTCTGTGAAAGCAGCTGTGGGCACATTGTGCCAGCGAGGGAGGGTGATGCCAGCTTCCGAACACCTATTTCCTGTCACAGCAGCAGACAGGGGAAGTGTTCCGTGCACCTGCCTAATTAAAACCATCCACACCATAGTCGCTCACTCACACCTTCCTACAGAATCACACAGACCAGAGCGGCTTCCGGCTTTCCAGTCTGACACGTACACCTGTACCTTCTATTCACTTCCGTTTAATAGGCCTGAACGCAAATCACAAGACACTTTAGATTTGAACCACTTTAACCATTAGTCTGCAAGCTTGTATATCTGCTATTTTGGAAAAATCTTGAAAATCTTTGAAGTCTTTGAATATTTTGACCCGATTCTATAAATGTCTACTAAATCCTTCTTCTAAATCAGTGGTTCTCAAACTTTTTCATGTCAAGGACGCCTGATTATGGATCCCACTGGGAAAGATGGATGGAAACGGCATAGAGCGCTCGTTTTCACAGTTATTGTCCACGACATTGCAAGCGGCGCGCGAGTTACGAAGCCGTGGTGAATGCAATCCTTCTATTTATGTCCAGGCCGTAAGGCCTGGGCAAGCGCACGATAAACGCAATGATAATTGGGTTTTGGTGCACCTCGCGCGGTCCAAGTGACTACAACGGAGCGCTCCCTACGTCCGGTTCAGCCAATCACAAGCTTCAAAAATGAGTCCGGGGCGTGGTTATCCATCTTTCCCAGTGGGATCCATAATCACGCGTCAAGGACCCCCAAGATTATATGTATTTGGCCACGGACCCCCATCTCAAAATATGTTGTTCCGGAGACCTCCAGAAGCAAATGTTTGCTTAAAATATATATTCAAAAATGTGCAAAAAAAAAAGAATCACGATTTAAAAAAATAAATAGCAGATGTACAAGCTCGCAGCTGCGATAATTCCATGCTTAAATGGGTTAAATCTAATTGGCTGATATTCACCACAATGTCGCTCCCCCCTCCCTCCCTCCCTCCCTCCCTCCTCCTCCTCTTCTCCCTCCTCCCTCTCACTGAATGTCTCGCTCTGTTCTCTCCCGCTCCTCCTTATCAGCGTGCAAAACAAACTGTCTGGCTCTGTGTGCCCTGTTTAGCAACACATCAGCATAGAGAGATAGGAGAGGAGAGGAGTGGAGAGGAGAGGAGAGGAGAGGAGAGGAGAGGAGCGGAGCGGAGAGGAGAGGAGAGGAGAGGAGAGGAGAGGAGAGGAGAGGCAGCGTGCAGTGAGAGGGAAGGAGATAAGCCCTGCATTGCTGCAGTGACACACACTGTCAGAGCAAGATGGAGGGGGAGAGCGTGAGAGCGTACGATAATGTCTCGCGTGGCCAGACGACTGTTGCACGAATAACCGAAGAGTCTGGAACTACACCTCCCGAAATCCGATCTGACAGGAAGCATTCGTCATCTATAGTGTTCATTTCCGTTCACTGAAAATGTATCAACATATCTTTACATTTGTTTATTTATTTCCATTTCTGCTAAGCAGAAAGCTCTATATATTACGCTTAGATGATTTTGATTTGAAATGGAAGCGGGGAGGAGGTGTCACATCCGCTTTATCGCTTGATCATGTTCAGAGCTTCCGTTACTTCAGACTGTATGACGTAAGCATTTGAAAGAGAGAGAGGGGGGGGGGGGGAGAGGGTGGGGGGGGGGGATCACAGCCTTAAAAAGGTAGAGAACAGTGTCATCATAACTGTTGCTCAAGCAGTTCACTCTCTTTTTCACTTTTATCTAACTACTAGTAAGACGCCTCTGTTCAGTGATGTATATCGGACCAGTTACCCATATATGGAGACCCCTGGTACCCATATATGGAGATCCATGTACTGTATATGGAGATATGCTGTGAGAGCCCAAACATGCTTACTCGGTTATACGTTATGTGAAAGTTCAAAGTCTATGACATCACTGATACTGTAAAGTCTGGGTTCTCCAATTACTTCTGAGACTCCTACATTCAATCCCTCATATCGTTGTTGTCGGGTGGAAACCTCGTATCTCCAAGTTTCAAATTTGTACGTTCGTTCTTTAGGATAAAACCCTGCTTCATCATACAAGGTGGTCGCACAAAAGTAGTGAAAATAGCAGATCTACAAGCACACAACGCCTCGCGGTGCGAGGCTTTGTGTGCTTGTAGATCGGCTGTTTTCACTAGTTTAAATGACTTTTAAAAATGATAAATGTAAAACGAACGGTTTTGGACATACAGAGTTTTCACCCGACAACGATGATATACTGTGCACACCCCCGGGCAAGGTCCTAGTTTCACTTAAAGAATAGGACGTTTTTTTTTGCAAAATCCTCCAATAGCCTTTGGGTCATGTCGTTGCCTGCATGCTTTCATGGCTTGCAACCCAGAAGCAGCCGGTGCAGTGCTAGGATTATAGTCACAGTGTTCCATGTTATCAGCAGACGTGGTCTTATCTCCCTCCCTTCATCTGAGATGAGTTCGGTCGTGACCTTTCCTGAGGCCCCGGACGTTGGCAGTAAAATCTAACGTTGGGTGACCACCCTGGACTGGGGGGTCAGCATTATCTGCCTAATGGCGGGGAAATCACTTCCAACGGCCACGCATGGCGTCCGCATTCACCTTCTTCCCCGCCACCCTGTGACATTCGCCTCAGCTCACAGCTATATGCGGGACACGCCTGACATTTCCCAGGCCTTTTTTCTCTCTCTCTCCCTCCCCCCTGCCATGCCTCTTCCACAGGACGACCCATTATCATTGGTGGAAAAGGTAGTCACATTTTTTTTTACTTAAAGGGGTACTGTCATGCACCTAAAGGGGTTGAGGGGCAGATTACACTGTGACATGAGCTTCTCTGAAAACGGTCTGAAACAGTCTGAAGCTCATGTCACAGTGTAATCTGCCACTCGCCCCCCAACAACAGTAAGTAGTGATACAGTCAGGCTATACAGACAATTAATTTGATTGGCTTATAATTGCGCATCCCCACAATGACGGCATAAAAATATTAACTTGTTTCCTAAGATGATTCTTAAAGTGACAGTAACCCTTTAGGTGACAGGCCCCCTTTAAGTTAAAGTATCAATACTGCAATGTACTCTGTTACAAGTAAGAGTCCGGAATTCAAAATGTTCTTGAGTAGGTCCCCCCAAAAATGCCAGAGAACAAAACAAAAGTAAAAGTAGGCAGATTTCCTCACAAGTTTCTTTCCTTGTTTTGTCTTTCACATTTTTATGGAGAATGGAGCGTATTTTTGCAGAAACTCGCAAATGTAAGAAACCACTCCATTCCCATTGAAAAGCAGAATCCACCTTTATGGGTATATTTAAACTCTGAAGTCAAAGAAGGTCATAAAAATAGCAAAACATAGCTGATCTACAAGCTCAGAGTTCTGCAAATCCACTGCAAACCTACTGTTTTGCCAATGGCAGGATGAGGGAAGTTTTTAAACTGTATTGTACTTACTTACTTTACACCACTGCTAATATCAAGCTCTCCTTATCTTTCCTTCTGCTAAAGCCAATCCTGTCTCTTTGGCCTTTATTTTTCCTCACTCTCGTGTTTTCTTCTTTTCTTCCCCCTCCCCCCTCTTCCTCATCCATCGGCCTATACCAAGCTAAATGTCAGGAGAAGGCCCTCCGGGGAGCGCTGGTGTCTTTTATACCGGGCAACAGAATAACTAGGAAATCATTACGAGGCCGGTGTTAAAGGGCAATGCCCCCGTTCCGTTCCCAGCCCTTTGGGCTTTTTACAGCGCGTCCATAATTAAAATGCAAAGCGGTACGGGACGAGGAATAATGAGAAGACTATAAATGACAAGGTAACGTGGCGCTGCCGCTATGAGGCTTTGATCGCCAGTCACTTTTGAGGCGATCAGAGTGGGATTGCCTCGGGCGCGGCCGGGCCGAGCGCAGACAGGAGATAAGGTCACGCGTGGCAAAACGTCAAAACCTCTGACACGCGACCGCTTCAACTGCTGTCAGAAAAAGAAAAAGAAAAAATGAAAAACAGTGGTATAAAGCAGTGGAAATTTAAAAGGCTCCCCTTAACTCTCCCCACGCTTCGAACGATAACGCTCGCCCCATTTTTTACAGAACGTCGATGCCAATACGGCGCTCGTTCGGTTCGTTCGTCTGATGACTGTAAGCTGATGAGGCGTCGCGCGGCCGTTTACTGTAAACACATTTTCCGCTGTGATGGTGTAAAAAATCCATTATGCGTTAGATCAACGGAGAACAATTCACTTCCTTGTTGATTTCCTCTGGCCCGGAGGCTCTGTAGCCAGTGACTGCTCTGAATGTACGGCAACACATAGCAGGACAATTCACATTCATTCTCGCATGACGCCGCCCTCTGCTGCCTGGCAGACCAAAGTGCACTATTGCACAACCAAAAAAAATAAAAATAAATAAATAAATGTCTGTCTGTCTATCTACTATAACGTCGCAAAGGTAAGCCGCTTTTTGATGGCGCCAGACCCAATAAATAAATAAATGATCTGGCAGTAGGAGAGTTAACTTGACAGTGTACAAATGGAACCAAATGGACCTGTCTGTCAAAGTTACAGACTTGTATGGGTCAATTTAGACCCCCATAAAGGAACCTAGAGAGTCCCTGAAATCCACTTTGAGAAGCACTGGTGTAAAGTAACTAGTAAGCCGCCTAAGGGCGAATCTGACATCACTGTGATGTCACCTGTGATGTCACAGTGATGTGTCAGGGGAACCACAGTGTCAGGCCCCATCCACGGACAAGCTGTGACAGTTCTGAGAGTAAACTTTGTTGATTTTTAATCATCAACAAGCTCACAACGCGTCACACAAGGATGTATTCTGTATGTATGCACATTTTAGCTCACTTGAAAACTTTCTGCATATTGAGCTCTTTAGGTATATTTTGATGCCAATACTTTTGTACTTTTTTACTCAAGGCAACAGACTTCCATTATTTCTACATTGCAGTATTGATACTTTAACTTAAAGGAGTAGTTCACCCCAAAATGCCTTTTTTTTCCTATTGATTAGTCACGCCATGGAGACTAGAGTTCAATAATATTTTTAGTTTTTTGTCGCATTCCTAAGACAAAAATGTGATAACAATAAATTTACCCCCATTCGTTCCGTTTCGAACCGGGTCCCCATTCGGAAACAATGGGGGTAAATTTACTCGAATCAAATTTTTGTCTTAGGAATGTGACAAAAACCCAAAAATATTATTGAACTCTACTCTCCATGGCGTGACTAATCAATAGGAAAAAAGTCATTTTGGGGGTGAACTACTCCTTTAAGTATAAAACAAATTGAGAACACAAGAAACAAGACACAAAGCTATGTCTGGTGCAGGTACAACTACTGAAGGCTAATTCATGATTCACTGCAAAACAGATAAATGAGTGTGACAACAATGTATAAGGTTTGCATAGTGTGGCATCACTTTGCCCCTGGGCACATGCAGCGTCTGGGTACACTATGTGCTTATATAGCGATCAGTGAGGTCTTACATAATCTTATTTATAGGTATGAGCTCTAGAGGCACAGAGTAGAATAAACAACACTACCTCTATGCTCTATGGGTAGAGTGTTTTTTACCACGTACCGTACTTCTACTGAGGCCAAGAAAAACAGACAAAAACTGTAAATGAAATAATAATGTGACTGGCTAGTCCCCCATGGAGCTGTACCTCTGACTATGGGGTGTGTGTGTGTGTGTGTGTGTGTGTGTGTGTGTGTGTGTGTGTGTGTGTGTGTGTGTGTGTGTGTGTGTGTGTGTGTGTGTGTGTGTGTGTGTGTGTGTTCTTCGCTCGAGACAGTAAATTATTTACAGTCCTCCCCACCCCACCCCATCATGGCCGAGGAGGAAGAGACAGTGCCCCGGCCGTTTTCCCAGAGGCAAATATCGCTCAAGCTATTTTCTCTGTCCTTCGCTCTCCCTCTGAATCTATTTTCCGTTTCATTCTCTCTCTCTCTCTCTCTCTCTCTTTTTCTCTCTGCCCACGCTCTCTCCCCTCTCTCCTTTGTATGTAGAGACAACATAACAACAGGGGTGGTGGTGGCCGCGATAATGACGCATTCACGGCCCATCATCGAATCATAAACTTGAAAGGACACAGAGTCACATCCTTCGTTGAGAGATACGTGTCCGCGCCACACCTCACAGAACTCCAGACGGAGGAAATAAAACAAGTACAAAGGACCACAGAGTGTGTCATTGCAGAGTGAAGGGCGAGTGCCTCCGGCCCGGCCCCCCCTTTTCAGATCGATCGCTCCATTTCCGGTGTCTCTGTTCCTCCAGGGGGAAGGCTAAGAACGTGGCACCGATATGGCTGTCATTCTCTCCCTCTCTCAGCCTGCATTTCCCTTTGTCTACAGTAGCTCTCAAATTCAAATATGCTTTATTAGCATGACAAGTATTCTTATATTCACAAAATGGATAGGGCCCACACACCAAGGTAGGTACAAAAAAACTCTTTATTTGTCCCCAAGTCGTTTTTTGTAGCTACCTACTGTATACCTTGGTGTGCGGGCCCTATCCATGTTGTGAACTAAAGCCTTTTAGCCAAGCACCCACCAGTCGATGTGCGTCCCCTCTCAAGCATATTGCCAAAGCATTACATACAGTATGATATACATACAATAATTATACATTATTCAGAATCTGAACAAATAATACAAACAAATGGAAGAAAAATGAAAAGCAAAATGACATTAGTCTATTAACTGTGTTTAGTCTGCTTAGTGTTCACCTGTCGCTCATTTTGGGACAGGCTGCAACATATTTTGCTGCCAACCTTGAACTTTCGGCTTTCTCACCTAATAATAAGTAGGGAATTGCCTGGATAGAGTCAAACTGTATCTTTGCTTTTGCTATTTTTGTGAATGTCTGTGCTCTCATCAAATATTAGAGGCAGAAAAGATATGCCAGGGACCCCCATAAGAGAAGATTTATACGGCTCTGGCAGTTGTTTTCTAGCAGGAGGACCCCCAGTTTGACATGCAATAGGCTACAGACCACCATTTAATGGCATTTCCAATTGATATTGTAAAATCAATGTCAATTTAACTCTGAGAATGTACAAATGGAACTGTGTAGAAGAGACACACTCTGAGTTATAAACCCATAAGAGGTCCATTCCTTCCTACCTTATCTATCGATCATTAAGCCGGGGGCCCCCCGGAACTCCCTCAAGGACCCCTGTTTTAGAGGCAGGTTACTTGTGGGACTACAGTACCCCTTTGCGGATACAGTTACCCTTTTTCAGTGGTGTAAAGTAACTAAGTACATTTACTTAAGTACTGTACTTCAGTACAGTTTTGAGGTATGTGTACTTTACTGGAGTATTTCCAGTTTTCAGTAGGCTACTTTTACTTCTACTCTACTACATCTCAGAGGCAAATGTTGTACTTTTACTCCTCTACAATTATTTGATAACTTTAGTTACTAGTTACTTTTCAGATATAAACTATAATATTATAAAACATACATAAACAGGCTCACAACGCGCCGCGATGCAGCGCTTTTAGATCTGCTATTTTCAAACATTTTGTACTTTTACTTTTTGACACCAACTCTTTCGTACTTTTACTCAAGTACATTTTGAATTCCAGACTTTTACTTGTAATGGAGTATTTCTATCTTGCAGTATTGATACTTTTACATAAGTAAAACAACTGAGTACCTTTTCCTTTTTTTTGTGGTCGTGAGATGACCGCGTTGAACCCTCGAGTGCAGCAGGGAAAGATTGCGGATTGAGGTGTCTCAAAGCCAAAGAACTGTCAGAACATAAACTCCCGATCGGCATTCTTGTGGATGTGTCCCCCCGGGGTGGGCAGAGCTGAATCCTAATGATGCCGTGACATTTAGGCTTTTCCAAAGGCTTCCATAAACTGTTGTCAGTGTGAATCGGGAATTAATGCGCTCATGTGTGGACTGTACTGCAACGTCTGCGCATGAGTGAGTCCTTGTCTTGTGTCTCACGTCGTCTTTACAAATGCCAGCGTGTGCCAACCAAACCCTTTCACGCTTACATGCGCAAATGCGTGTTTGTCGTGCTCCGGGCGTCGACAGCGTTGCCCGCCGTCGCCTCGGTGTCTGCACACACAAACACAAACACACACAAAGCGCACAAAAGTGTTGTCCTCAAACGACGGGACGCTGTTCTTTTTTTCCCCCTACGCCCGGAGTGATCTTTTCCCTTTCTCCTGGTGCTTCTACAGTGTCTATCACACACACACACACACGCACACGCACACGCACACACACACACACACACACACACACACACACACACACACACACAAAGCCGGGCTTTGTGGAGGCGGTGGAGTGGAGAGTGGAGCTCAGATGAGCGAGCGAGCCGGCGTGGGTGGCAGCCAGGCTGCCATTATGAACGGCATACATCAGCCATCCATCAGACAAAGTTGGGGGCCACGCGTCGCCCCCTGAGCATCATTGATCTCTCTCTTCTGCAGAATGTGCAATATTATGTACTGTGTGTGTGTGCGTGTGCGTGTGCGTGTGCGTGTGCGTGTGTGTGTGTGTGTGTGTGTGTGTGTGTGTGTGTGTGTGTGTGTATGTGTGTGTGTGTGTGTGTGTGTGTGTGTGTGTGTGTGTGTGTGTGTGTGTGTGGATACTGTATGTATCATCACTGTCAGGCAGAAACCTTGTATCTCCAAGTTTCAAATGTGCATGTTTTTGGGAGCATAGCATTATTACGACGTTCGATAGTTCAATGTCACATTCGTCCGACGAAGGTGTGCTAACCTGGTGAATGCTACTATGCCTAAACCTCACCCTAACCATTAGTCGGACTAATTTCACCCATGTTTTTTTTTTCGTAAATTAAAGGCCTACCACATCATACCAAAGTGTCGCATAAAAGTAGTGAAAATAGCAGATCTACAAGCACACAATGCGAGGCGTTGTGTGCTTGTAGGTCGGCTATTTTCACTTCTTTCAATCGATTCAAAAGAATAATAAAAGTTTTGAACATACAAGGTTTCCAACCGTCAACGACTATATATATGTGTGTATGTACTATGTATGTATACACTACACACACACACACACACACACACACACACACACACACACACACACACACACACACACACACACACACACACACACACACACACACACACACACACACACACACACACACACACACACACACACACACACACACACACACACACACACACGGTGGTTGAACTCTGGTGTAAAATCCCCTCCCACATCATAGGTCACAAGACACTAAATATAGCCCTATGGGCCTGAAGCCACATGACCAATCACCTCTCACTCTCCCCATACCGCCCATCGCGCCCCTTAAGGCAATTCCTTTCAATCATCGTACTCGTAATGGCACCGCGTGGCTCCAAAAAGACAAGGGAAGGGGAAGAGGGGGGGAATCCAAATTGCTTCGATGTTGGATGCAATTTCCGCTTGCCGGAGTGAGTGTCTTCTTGTCGGAGTGAATATTGTTTTCACGCCTACTACAGCTGGCCCCGCCATTTGCCAACAACACTTGAGAGACGGTGTACACATGCGGCCCCCCCCCCCCCCCCTGCTAGTTCCCCCATCTCTCCTCTCTTCTGTTCAACAACATGTTTTACACACTCACTCTACTCCTCCTCCTCCTCTACCTCTTCATCTGTCTCCGTCTGTCTCTCTCTCTCTCTCTCTCTCTCTCTCTCTCTCTCTCTCTCTCTCTCCCCCAGCCGTCAGGGGCGTCACAAGGGGGGGGGGGGGGGGTGGGACTGAGTTACCAGGGCCCAAGGTGGAGGGGCCTTAATTATTTTATACTTCTGCTATTGAAAAATAGCAGATATACAAGCTCACAGCGCGGCACCGAGTGCCGCGCTGCGAGCTTGTAGATCTGCAATTTTTTGAAAAGTTGTGAAAATGTGTGTGAATATAATAGTATGTATTTTTTAAGCGTATACATTTGTAACTCAAATTTTGCTTCTGGGTGGTCCCTGGGACTAAATATTTGGAGATGGGGGTCCGTGGCCAAATACATATAATTTTGGGGTTTGAGCACCACTGACATAGATTTTTCAAAAATAGCAGATCTACAAGCTCACAGCGCGGCACTCGGTGCCGCGCTGTGAGCTTAGTATATCTGCTATTTTTCAATAGTTAAAGCACAAAATAGCGCGTAATAACGCGTTCCCAGTCTAAACGGTTTAAACCCCCTCCCCCTATGAAGAACACTCATGGGGGAGGGCCCGCCGCGCAGTGAATCCTTGTACCCAGGGCCCAGAATTTGCTGCGACGACACCCCTGCCTGCATGCCGTTTCGGTCCTTTTCCAAAAACCCTGTCTTTGGTCCAGCCCCCCCCCCCCCCCCCTCCTAAAATGTGTTTGGCCCGCGTAGCTCGCGAGTTTAGGAGAAGTTCTGTTAATTACTTTGTCGTCTGTCCCCGCAGACATCTGCCACTGACAGTTTAATAGAGCCGCGCTCTCCGAGGAGGGAGAGGCAGCGGAGGATCGGCACGCCGTGGAGAGAGAGACTCTGACGGGCGCCGTTTAAAAAAGAAGGCAGCTAAAAGCTTGTCATCACCCTCCTGTCAGTGTCAACCGTTGCATTTAAAGACCAAATTTGTTTACCTTGTGTGGGAATGCGTCTATGTCTTCTGACTTTATTTCCCCCGGGGGTAAAAGCTTAAATTTCAACTAAAGGGAAACCAACACACGCGGAATGACAGCTCTACTGCTAGCTATAGAGAGAGCAGTAACGCGAGGAGATAAGAGGTGGGGCATGAACGACGAATCAAAAATAATACAACCAGACCAGGATGGCAGCTGTATATACAGCACAGCAGTAAAGAAACAACACCATATGTATAGACAGGAGACAGTGAGGATGACAGACACAGAGAGATGGGTATTTGTTGTTCGGAAGGCCCTAGTCCACCTCCAGCTAATGGAAAAGCCATGTTTATGTTGGTTCCCCCCGCCTCACCCTGGTGCCTCAAAAGCACTCAAAGCACAGCGCTTTTCCGGGGGAGCTGTCCATCACGGTGCGGTGCTGAAAAGCAGTCTGAGATGTCCGCGCCGGAGGGGTGCGGGGCTGGGGAGGGGAGGGGAGGGGAGGGGA
The DNA here is from genome assembly GCF_963921795.1 of Nannobrachium achirus. NCBI lineage: Eukaryota > Metazoa > Chordata > Actinopteri > Myctophiformes > Myctophidae > Nannobrachium > Nannobrachium achirus. The sequence goes on along the minus strand of NC_137821.1, from coordinate 44,972,097 downwards.
GGGGGGAGCCCTGGTGTGATTTACCCAAAGCCCGGGCCATGTTTGTTTGCCCTAGCAAGCATGAACATGCAGGCCTTATGCTGCAGCAGCAGAGCGACCCTGGGGAGCTGTCCACACAGCATTGGTGCTGAAACCAGGAAACCACCACTCTGCTTGCTCACAGCACTTTCTGCTGGTCACTGTGTGGCTTCCACAGTCATAACTAACGTATAGGACAGGGGTCTTCAATGTTTTCTGTCCAAGGACCCCTTAGTTGAGAGAGAGATGAAGCAGGGACCCCCACAACCTTTTCATAGATTCCATATTGTTCCATCGTACTGCTGTGCTTCTACTGGACAACTGAATTTCCCCCTTGGGATAATAAAGGTATCTATCTATCTATCTATCTATCTATCTATCTATCTATCTATCTATCTATCTATCGATCGTTTGACAGCACAATGTTTAACCACTTGAACCGTTAATACTAAATAAACTTGACCTTTCACTCTGTAATTAGTCTGCTCTTTTTCCCCTCTACACCAAACCTCTTTGCAGAAAATAGCCGATCTACAAGCTCACAACGCCTCACAGTGTGAGGCGTTGTGAGCTTGTAGATCTGCTATTTTTGGCTACAGTTCTCAGAATCGGGGTTCAAGTGGTTAATATAAAAAAGGCAAACAAAAAAGAAAATTCTACCACACAAAGATTTGGAGGACCCCCTGTAGTAACTATGAGGACCCCATAGGGGTCCCGGACCCCCTGTTGAAGACCCTTGGTATAGGAGAAAATGAGATGACCCCGGTTGGCTTGCTCAATGGCACATGTGGCACGTTTGGACGGACACTCGAACATGAAAGGACTTTTTGCACAATTTGCAGTCCGATTTAATGTGGACCTATATATAGTCCTCCCACGGGGGAAATTCAGTTATCAGCTTGACCCAGACGATCGCAGCCATCAAGGGCCACGGAGTAATTAGGGGTTAAGAGTCTTGCCCTGGGACACACATCGAGATTGCTGGCCTGGCCTGGAATAGAACCTGGGACAACCAGCGGTTCTGTCTCCCCAGGCGGGCTCACTATTCACTAACACCCCCAAATGTGTGTTTTATGCCGACAAGTTTGAGTGAGTAGATGAATGCACATATTATACACATATGATGTGTATCCATTCAACCATCTTTACAACCACTAAAATTGCACGCACACGCACACATGCACGCACACGCACACACACACACAGGTTTCGCACTTGAGAATTCGAATGTACCTGTCCTGCATGACCCAGAAGCACTTTAAGCGTAGATGCACACAGCTGGCACTGCTACTGCAGCCCTTTTGACTGCATGGCACTTGAAGGCGCGAAGAGGCCAGAATTGAATTATGGTGCTTTGGTCGTGGCCATTGAGATGATATCCTAAACTGTAATAGTGTAGCTGTTTTGCAGCAGCACCATATCCTTGTCAGGGGGGTTACATAATGCCCTTTTGAGGCTCACAATGGGGGAGCGAGAGGTGTTTGGAAGGTCCGAGGGAAATGCTCTGTTATTCTCAATCCTTCACCCAGGCGGCGGCTATGATGTTACTGCAATATCACTTCTGAGAAACACTTAGGAGAGGGAGAGAGAGGATGAAAGTGAGGGAGATAGAGACAGAGAGAGTGGAGCATTGGGAAATCTCTCAAGCTATCTCTCCCCGGCCACCTCGCCGTTCCCTGTTCGCTCTCGCTCAACCTCGCTGACTTTCAATCGCCGGAGCCAATTTGCTGGGAGAGAGGAGCCCTCCGACGCAGGCGAGAAATGAAACCACCTCAGTGACACACACACACACCTCCACCTCTCCAGGACACACACACACGCGCGCGCACACGCACACGCACACACACACACACACACACACACGCACACGCACACACACACACACACACACACACACACACACACACACACACACACACACACACACACACACCCACCCACCTACTCTATTCTCCTCTCTCCTATCTGTTCCACTCTCCTCCAGACCCCCAGGCTATAAGTCCAGGGAAGAGGAGCTGGGAGAATCACTTGGTCGCCTTGTCACGTCATACCTGCACGCAACACCACCACCACCACCACCACCACCCAAAGCCCCATTATACCTAGATTACATTTTGTATAACGCGGTTCTATCATGAAAATAGAAGCCTGATGCATGTCAAACTGGGGGTCCTGCTATAGAAAATAACTGCTAGAGCCGTGAAAATCTTCTCTTCCCTGGCATATCTTTTCAAATGGGAGTAATATAGGTGTCGATTTGGGAGTCCTCTCTCTCTCTCTCTCTCTCTCTCTCTCTCTCTCTCTCTCTCTCTCTCTCTCTCGGTGCAATATACCAGTAATATACCCCCCAAATAATCATATTTTAACAGGGGACCCCCCACCCTGACGAGCACTAAGAGTTGAGGCATTACATTTTGTATAACACAGTTCTATTGTGAAAATAGCAGATCTACAGTACATGCTCACATCTGCTTAAAACGTATATCTCAGCAGTGGGAGATTTCTACCCACTGGGAAATCTCTCTCTCTCTCTCGCTCTCTCCCCCTCCCTCCCTCTCATATACAATGATGTATGCATTTATAATGGTTAGCGATGCAGCCGAGCGGTAATGTGGAACGTGCGCTGCAGGGTGGCAGCTGGTACATTTGGAGGAAAGTCACAGTTGGTCATATGTCAGTTTGCATGACAATCCAACGCACACTCAAACAAACACACACAAAAACACACACACGTGCATGCCGCACCCATACACAAACACACAGCCACAGTCACAGCTGGGCAGCACCTTCTGGGCATTTAGACTGGCGCGAGTGTGTGGCAAAGGGCAACTGTGGAGCTAATCGACCCAAATGGGTCTCACTGTGACAAAGCAACGTGACGCACGCGTGCCCGTGTGCCCGTATGTGTGAGTGCGTGTGGAAATGTGGATGTGCCGTGGCCCTAGGCAGTGGTGGGAAAAGTACTCAAATGTTTTACTTAAGTAAAAGTATCAATATTGCACTGTAGAAGTACTCTGTTACAAGTAGAAGTACAGAATTTAAAATGTACTTGAGTATAAACACAACAGTATTAGCATCGAAATCCACTTATAGCACCAAAAGCAAAAGTACACATTATACAGAATGTCCCATTTCGAGTTTTCAAATGTATAACAATCTTTCAAAAATAGCAGATCTAGAAGCTCACAATGCGTCACATCGCAACGCATTGTGAGAGAGAAGTACAAATACAGATGTGCCATCAGGGACGTGCTGGGCCCCTGATTCAGCCCGGGAAAAAGAGTTGGAGAGGCCCTCATTGCGCGCTATAGAGAGAGATCTCTCTCCATAGCCAATTACATGAGTTATATTTTGTCGTTGTCGGGTGGAAACCTTGTATGTCCAAAACCGTTTGTTTTGTATTTATCATTTAAAAATGATTTAAACTAGTGAAAACAGCCGATCTACAAGCACACAACGCCTCGCGGTGCAAGGCGTTGTGTGCTTGTAGATCTGCTGTTTTCACTAATTTTGTGCAACGGCCTTGTATGATGAAGCAGGGCTTTGCTTTGCGAAAAAAATATATACAAATTTGAAACTTGGAGATACGAGGTTTCTGCCCTACAGTGACGATTTACTTTGTCGGACGCCCAGCCCCCAAAATGGAACGAAGGCCGACATTTTATTTGTATTTTTTTTTCCTAATGGCCGGGAATGAACCGGCCATTCGGGAGTTGTCCCGCTTTTCCCAATGGCCAGCACGTCCCTGTGTGCCATGTCAAAACTTGCAATTGGCAAGACAGTAGATTTTCCGGGGATTGGCAGAACATTGAGCTTGTAGATCAGCCATGTTTTCTGCATTTCAATGGGAACGGAGTGCAGGTTTCTTGCCATTTGCGAGTTTCTGCAAAAAATACACTCCATTCTCCATAAAAATGGAAGGCAAAACTGGTAAAGAAACTTGAAAAAGATGCATTTGCAGGACATTTTCAGGAAAAGAGCAGTAAATAGTTAACCCATTTAGGCCTAGGATTATTGACCGCTTTAACAATTGAAAAATAGCAGATATACAAGCTCACAGCGCGGCACCGAGTGCCGCGCTGCGAGCTTGTAGATCTGCTATTTTTAAACAATCGTGATTTTTTCTTTGCAAGTCTTTGAATATATCTATTTAAAAGCGAACATTTGTAACTCAAATATTTGCTTCTGGGGGGTCCCTGGGACAACATATTTTGAGATGGGGGTCCGTGGCTAAATACCTGTAATATTGGGGGTCCTTGACGTGAAAAAGTTTGAGAACCACTGATTTAGAGGAAGGATTTAGAAGTCGGGTCAAAGATCGGGTCAAAGATATTCAAAGACTTGCACACATTTTCACGATTTTTCAAAAATAGCAGATCTACAAGCTTGCAGCCGCGCTGTGAGCTTGTATATCTGCTATTTTTCTAAAGTTAAAGCATACAATAATGGTTAAAGTGGTTAAAATCTAAGGCGACTCGGGCGCGTTCCAGGTATTTGAGAGTTAAAACAGCACATCCGTACCAAGCACAAAGTAAATGTACTTAGTTACTTTCCACCACTGGCCCGAGGACTGCAATGCTACATGACCGTTTTGAATAAGAAATGCATCTGCGAGTGACCTTTAGCTACTGACCCAGAGGTCGAAGTACGTGCAATCTCCATCCCCAGCAGGCTTTATATAAAAAAAGGGATGCATTAGAATGAACAAAGAGACTCAGGGATCAACAATAGCTGACACTATCTCCTGTTCTTCTCTGCTCTGCTTTTCTCTCGCTCTGCTCTGCGCCACGCCGTGCGTTGGCATTTGTTTTCCATTGTGTGCTCTGTAATAGCTTCACGATTGTTATTATGACTGGAGGAATGCTTTCCTTTTGCTTTCATGAACCCGCTATATAGTGATGACTGTGTAGATGTCATTGAGGCGCTTGTTTTTGTAAAACACACACACACAGAAACAGAAAAAAGCGTTTCGTCGTTGTTGTCGGGTGGAAACCTATGTACATTTTTTCATTATTATTTGAACAAGTTAAAGTAGTGAAAATAGCCTATCTAAAAAGTACACAACACCTCGCATCGCTTGTAGATCTGTTGTATTCACTACGTTTGTGCAACACTTGGATGATGACAAGGGCTTTAAAGGAGTAGTTCACCCCTAAAATGACTTTTTTTCTATTGATTACTCTGACCTGAGACCTGAGTTCAATAATATTTTTTTTGTATTAGTCGCATTCCTAAGAAAAAACAATTATCACAATTAATTTACCCCCATTGAGATTTACTATCATCAGATTTTTTCTTTAGGAATGCAACAAAAAAACTAGAAATATTATTGAACTCAAGTCTCCTTGGCATGAGTAATCAATAGAAAAAAAGTCATTTTGGGGGTGAACATACTATTTAGAAACTTGGTGATATGAGGTTTCTGCCCGACAATGACGATTTGTATGTAGCCTACGCTCCTTTCTGCCAATTTCTCTCTCTCTCTCTCTCTGCTATTACAAAAAGAGCGAGGCTAATCAAAGAGGATCTTATTCACGCTCTCTCTCACATGGAATCGGGTCCATTCAGTGTGTCATTAGCTCGGCCCCGGCCCCTTTGTTTCCTTCAATCACCTCATACTGCTCATTTCCCCCTGCCATGTTGTTTCTTGGTCTCTCTCTCTCTCTCCTTGCCCGTGCTCAACAGTGCATCACCAATGCCACTCCAGCAGCTCAAGGGCCTCTCTCTCTCTCTCTCTCTCTCTCTCTCTCTCTCTCTCTCTCTCTCTCTCTCTCTCCTCTCTCTCTCTCTCTCCTCTCTCCTCTCTCTCTCTCTCTCTCTCTCTCTCTCTCTCTCTCTCTCTCTCTCTCTCTCTCTCTCTCGCCACCCATCCCATTGCTGCACTTTTATGCAACCAATCACGGGCAAACTGAGAGGGAAACATTGTTATATAATTAAACTCTGCAAAAGCTCCACATGTACTTTACTCGTGTTGCGCGGAAGTTCGTCGCGCACGCACACATTTTTCGAAAGAGATTAACAGCAGAGCTAATGACAGAGCACTCTGCTATGCCCGTTTGCTTTTCCTCTTATTAGTTTGCAAGCTTCTTCCCCAGCAGTGGATAGTGTTTCATTCGCATGCTGTGTGTGTACGCCCGTGAACGATCGCGCCCGCCACGGGATTGCCTTTTTCATGTTCATTACATCAATTTGACGTTCATTATCGCATTTTAACGCATTACAATTTATATCCGGGGCAAAGCGTTCTGAACACTGATCCAGTATTGGCATTTGTGATGAAGCGTTCTTAACCCATGCATTTAGGCTTAGAATTATTGAATTCTTTAACCAGTGAAAAATAGCAGATATACAAGCTCACAGCGCGGCACCGAGTGCCACGCTGCGAGCTTGTATATCTGCTATTTTTTTAAGTCGTGAAAATGTGTGCAAATCTTTGAATAGATGTATTTTTAAAGAGAACGTTTGTAACTCAAATTTTGCTTCTGAGGGGTCCCTGGAACTAAATATTTTGAGATGGGGGTCCATGGACAAATCCATATCATTTTGGGGGTCCTTCACATGAAAAAGTTTGAGCATCACTGACATGGTAGTCTCTCAAGAACAGACTAACTGAGCTCCAGTTAAGTGAAAAGGTCCTTTTCTTGACGATGGCTAGCCAGATTGCTGACATAGAAACATAGGGTTTTTCAAAAAATCTTAGAAGGATTCAAAAGACACTTATAGAAGCGGGTCAAAATTATACTTTTCACGATTTTTCAAAAATAGCAGATCTACAAGCTTGCAGCGCGGCACTCGGTGCCGCGCTGTGAGCTTGTATATCTGCTATTTTTCAATAGTTAAGGCATAAAATAATGATACACAATAATGTGTACTTAAACATCAGCCCCGAATCGTACAGAAATGTAAAAAAATTAATAAAAGGGTCTCGTCAATTCTTGGCTTCTTGGCCGGCGGCGGTATCCACTCGCGTATCGACCTCGCCTTTAGCTGACACTAAGAGTGAATCTTTATGTGGGGGTCAAAGTTCAAGCTCAGGATTGAAACGCAG